>NC_086444.1:672304552-672504552 GCF_028390025.1 Pseudophryne corroboree
ATTTACGACACGGAGTAGCAAGGAACGGCTGAGGCCCTGGCCTATGTTCATGGCTAGTGGTTCAGCTTCACATGAGGATGGAAGCACTCTCGCTAGAAAAATGAAAAGACTTAAGCTGGCAAAAGCACAGCAAAGAACTGTGCGTTCTTCTAAATCACAAATCCCCAAGGAGAGTCCAATTGTGTCGGTTGCGATGCCTGACCTTCCCAACACTGGACGGGAAGAGCTTGCGCCTTCCACCATTTGCATGCCCCTTGCAAGTGCTGGAAGGAGCACCCGCAGTCCAGTTCCTGATAGTCAAATTGAAGATGTCACTGTTGAAGTACACCAGGATGAGGATATGGGTGTTGCTGGCGCTGTGGAGGAAATTGACAAGGAGGATTCTGATGGTGAGGTGGTTTGTTTAAGTCAGGCACCCGGGGAGACACCTGTTGTCAGTGGGACGAATATGGCCATTAACATGCCTGGTCAAAATACAAAAAAAATCAGCTCTTCGGTGTGGAATTATTTCAACACAAATGCGGACAACAGGTGTCAAGCCGTGTGTTGCCTTTGTCAAGCTGTAATAAGTAGGGGTAAGGACGTTAACCACCTCGGAACATCCTCCCTTATACGTCACCTGCAGCGCATTCATCATAAGTCAGTGACAAGTTCAAAAACTTTGGGTGACAGCGGAAGCAGTCCACTGACCACTAAATCCCTTCCTCTTGTAACCAAGCTCCTACAAACCACACCACCAACTCCCTCAGTGTCAATTTCCTCCTTACCCAGGAAAGCCAATAGTCCTGCAGGCCATGTCACTGGCAAGTCTGATGAGTCCTCTCCTGCCTGGGATTCCTCCGATGCATCCTTGAGTGTAACGCCTACTGCTGCTGGCGCTGCTGTTGTAGCTGCTGGGAGTCGATCGTCATCCCAGAGGGGAAGTCGGAAGACCACTTGTACTACTTCCAGTAAGCAATTGACTGTCCAACAGTCCTTTGCGAGGAAGATGAAATATCACAGCAGTCATCCTGCTGCAAAGCAGATAACTCAGGCCTTGGCAGCCTGGGTGGTGAGAAACGTGGTTCCGGTATCCACCGTTAATTCAGAGCCAACTAGAGACTTGATTGAGGTACTGTGTCCCCGGTACCAAATACCATCTAGGTTCCATTTCTCTAGGCAGGCGATACCGAAAATGTACACAGACCTCAGAAAAAGACTCACCAGTGTCCTAAAAAATGCAGTTGTACCCAATGTCCACTTAACCACGGACATGTGGACAAAGTGGAGCAGGGCAGACTCAGGACTATATGAGTGTGACAGCCCACTGGGTAGATGTATTGCCTCCCGCAGCAAGAACAGCAGCGGCGGCACCAGTAGCAGCATCTCGCAAACGCCAACTCGTTCCTAGGCAGGCTACGCTTTGTATCACCGCTTTCCAGAAGAGGCACACAGCTGACAACCTCTTACGGAAACTGAGGAACATCATCGCAGAATGGCTTACCCCAATTGGACTCTCCTGGGGATTTGTGACATCGGACAACGCCAGCAATATTGTGCGTGCATTACATCTGGGCAAATTCCAGCACGTCCCATGTTTTGCACATACATTGAATTTGGTGGTGCAGAATTATTTAAAAAACGACAGGGGCGTGCAAGAGATGCTGTCGGTGGCCCAAAGAATTGCGGGCCACTTTCGGCACTCAGCCACCGCGTACAGAAGACTGGAGCACCACCAAACATTCCTGAACCTGCCCTGCCATCATCTGAATCAAGAGGTGGTAACAAGGTGGAATTCAACCCTCTATATGCTTCAGAGGATGGAGGAGCAGCAAAAGGCCATTCAAGCCTATACATCTGCCCACGATATAGGCAAAGGAGGGGGAATGCACCTGACTCAAGCGCAGTGGAGAATGATTTCAACGTTGTGCAAGGTTCTGCAACCCTTTGAACTTGCCACACGTGAAGTCAGTTCAGATACTGCCAGCCTGAGTCAGGTCATTCCCCTCATCAGGATTTTGCAGAAGAAGCTGGAGACATTGAAGGAGGAGCTAAAACAGAGCGATTCCGCTAGGCATGTGGGACTTGTGGATGGAGCCCTTCATTCGCTTAACCAGGATTCATGGGTGGTCAATCTGTTGAAATCAGAGCACTACATTTTGGCCACCGTGCTCGATCCTAGATTTAAAACCTACGTTGTATCTCTCTTTCCGGCAGACACAAGTCTGCATAGGTTCAAAGACCTGCTGGTGAGAAAATTGTCAAGTCAAGCGGAACGTGACCCGTCAACATCTCCTCCTTCACATTCTCCCGCAACTGGAGGTGCGAGGAAAAGGCTAAGAATTCCGAGCTCACCCGCTGGCGGTGATGCAGGGCAGTCTGGAGCGAGTGCTGACATCTGGTCCGGACTGAAGGACCTGCCAACGATTACTGACATGTCGTCTACTGTCACTTCATATGATTCTCTCACCATTGAAAGAATGGTGGAGGATTATATGAGTGACCGCATCCAAGTAGGCACGTCAGACAGTCCGTACGTATACTAGCAGGAAAAAGAGGCAATTTGGAGGGGTGGTCTTCTGTTTGCCGGCGGTCGGGCTCCCGGCGCTCAGTATACCGGCGCCGGGAGCCCGACAGCCGGCATACCGACACTTATTTTCCCTCGTGGGGGTCCACGACCCCCATAGAGGGAGAATAAAATAGTGTGGCGCGCGTAGCGCGCCACCGTGCCCGTAGCGTGGCGAGCGCAGCGAGCCCGCAAGGGGCTCATTTGCGCTCGCCAAGCTGTCGGTAAGCCGGCGGTCGGGCTCCCGGCGCCGGGATGCTGGTCGCCGGGAGCCCGACCGCCGGCCAGCCGTAGTGAACCCATTTGGAGGCCTTTGCACAAACTGGCTTTATTCTACCTAAGTTGCCCTCCCTCCAGTGTGTACTCCGAAAGAGTGTTTAGTGCAGCCGCTCCCCTTGTCAGCAATCGGCGTACGAGGTTACTGCCAGAAAATGTGGAGAAGATGATGTTCATCAAAATGAATTATAATCAATTCCTCCGTGGAGACATTCACCAGCAGCAATTGCCTCCACAAAGTACACAGGGACCTGAGATGGTGGATTCCAGTGGGGACGAATTAATAATCTGTGAGGAGGGGGATGTACACAGTGAAAGGGGTGAGGAATCAGAGGATGATGATGAGGTGGACATCTTGCCTCTGTAGAGCCAGTTTGTGCAAGGAGAGATTGATTGCTTCTTTTTTTGGTGGGGGTCCAAACCAACCAGTCATTTCAGTCACAGTCGTGTGGCAGACCCTGTCGCTGAAATGATGGGTTCGTTAAAGTGTGCATGCCCTGTTTATACAACATAAGGGTCGGTGGGAGGGCCCAAGGACAATTCCATCTTGCACCTCTTTTTTCTTTCATTTTTCTTTGCATCATGTGCTGTTTGGGGACAATTTTTTTGAAGTGCCATCCTGCCTGACACTGCAGTGCCACTCCTAGATGGGCCAGGTGTTTGTGTCGGCCACTTGTGTCGCTTAGCTTAGTCACACAGCGACCTTGGTGCGCCTCTTTTTTTCTTTGCATCATGTGCTGTTTGGGGACTATTTTTTTGAAGTGCCATCCTGCCTTACACTGCAGTGCCACTCCTAGATGGGCCAGGTGTTTGTGTCGGCCACTTGTGTCGCTTAGCTTAGCCATCCAGCGACCTCGGTGCAAATTTTAGGACTAAAAATAATATTGTGAGGTGTGAGGTGTTCAGAATAGACTGGAAATGAGTGGAAATTATGGTTATTGAGGTTAATAAAACTATGGGATCAAAATGACCCCCAAATTCTATGATTTAAGCTGTTTTTTTAGGGTTTTTTGTAAAAAACACCCGAATCCAAAACACACCCGAATCCGACAAAAAATTTTCGGTGAGGTTTTGCCAAAACGCGTCCGAATCCAAAACACGGCCGCAGAACCGAATCCAAAACCAAAACACAAAACCCGAAAAATCTCCGGTGCACATCACTACTTGTAACACTGATCAGCTAACCTCACTTTCTAACAGCAGCCTCTCTCATTTGCCTAGTACTGATCTCTCACTTCTATCCCTTTTTGTGTGATGCCCTAGGGTGGTGTGGCTGGGGTAGTTTGGGGGTGCTCTGCACCCCAGAGGCGTACCCCTAGAGCAGGCATGTCCAAACTGCGGCCCTCCAGCTGTTGTGAAACTACATATCCCAGCATGCTCTGACACAGTTTTGCTGTCAGAGAATGCTAAAGCTGTGTCAGGGTATGCTGGGATGTATAGTTTCTCAACAGCTGGAGGGCCGCAGTTTGGACATGCCTGCCCTAGAGTGTTAGGGACCTGTTCGACGAGGTCACCATGAAGTAGGTGGGTAGGCTCATATACTGGCCAATATATGCCAAGAACCTTGAATATTGCGGTTGTTATAATTTTAATGGTGTATGGTGCACCTGCACCCTTTTTCCTATATTGTAGTACCAAGGTGGTCATTCCGACCCGTTTGCACGCTGCACTTCTTCGCAGCTGTGCGATCGGGCTGGAAATGTGCATGCGCGGCGGCCGCATTGCACAGGCGCCTAATTGCCTTGTGACAGCCATCGCCGGGCAGCGATGCAGCGAACGAAGAAAGCGGTCGTAGTGGCGACCGCAAGAAGATTGATAGGAGGAAGGCGTTACAGGGTGGCAACTCACCGTTTTCTGGGAGTGGTGCGGCGAACGCAGGCGTGTCCAGGCGTTTGGAGGACGGATGTCTGATGTCAATTACGGGACCTGCATCGCTGGATCGATCGCACAGGGTATTGATTTATGGAATCATATTTATGAATATTAATATTTAATATATCATATATGGTATTTAATATATGGATATATTTCAATTAATATGCATTTATCATATATATCTGCAAATATATTATGTCAGGCTTACAAACTAATTGGCTGATACATATATGCAGTCCTTATACATATGACTTATGAAGTTATTAAGTTAAGATTCCTTAAAGAGAGTTCAAGCTTGAATATTACCGCTCTTTTTATATGATTCTTTATTTACAGGCAGATCAAATCGTACAGAATAAGATATACACAGTAGTGATATATATACTAATTATAATTATATTAAGCTATGCTATGTTTCCTTCGTTACATAACATAAAACAACATGACATAAGTTTCACAAACAGTTTCAATTATTATCATATTTATACTTGCAAGTTAAAGATTGCCATCCCAAGAATCATTCCTTCTGCATGTTCTCCGTGACTTCTCCTCCTGACTGACTTCCTTCCTTCTCCTTCTTCTTCTCCCTCTCCCTCTTCCTTCTAACTCCTAACTACAAGTCTGGTCCTTTTATCTCATATTTTACCAATTCAAACTATCATATTCTCATAGTTTCCAATGGAATAGGTAATTATAGGTTTGTCAGATTCCAAGGTGTAATAAAACAAACATTGAACTGGGCTGTCGTGTCCTGTTCACGGAGGCATGGTGTCATAAAAGTGTGGTGTCCACACTGCCTTAAGCAAGTATAGTATTGTAAAATCTGGAATGTCTTTTCATCCAAAGTTCTGTTGTATTGACAAGTTTTCCTGGGGTCGGTTACACAATGTTTTATCAATGGATGTGATCTCTTTTCATAGTAGTTAATTTATACTCCCTAGCTTTTAACCTTCACTGGACAATAGACAAACCAGTAGATTCTGATCTACTGTAAGCACACCTGTGAATTCCAATGACCAACAGAGCTCTGTCACATACCTATTATCATTTATGGCCTAATACCTTTTCTCTACAATGACTCTTGATCTTACTGTAACCTCTCTGGCCTTATTTATGACTAGAGCAGAATAAACCTGTTCCCTACACTATTTTTTACCATCTTGCTGTAAAACACAAATATACAGTATATCTATATAAACACATACACAAACCTAATTTCTTAAATCAGCTAAACATTACCTCATACATTCAAACTTATTTCATATCTATTCCTTACTATATATATCCAGTATACTGTCCACTATGGTAACATCGCCTATTTATAATGAATTATATTTTGATTCAGACAATATCCATTGCCCTAATATTATACTAAGTGCAGACAATTACCTATAAGGCAACAGTCGCCCCCTTGTGGCCATGAGAAATTCTTTTGATTGGCCACACATTAAACTAGCGTAATTGCTTCCAAATACATTTCAAAATATTCCTTCAAACATAACTTTCGTTGTAACCATAATATATACCATAAGTGTAATAATAATAACCATTATGATTTTAAAAATCTCTAAAAATTCTTAGCTTACCTAACCTTATTCTACTTTTTAACTAAAGCAGACAAAACTGAGGTTTTTATTCAGTATTCATGAGGAAAACTAATTTCTACAGACATTTGGAATACCATAGCCCAATTGTAGACCTTTTTTCTGTATCTGGATCAGTACGTTTGGACATTTTTGCTGTTCTTGTATGTAGCAATTTACTGGGATAAGACTGTCATCTGCGTGGTTTGCTTGCAATTGGAGATGCCTTGCGTTTGCATTATGGCCTTGCGTTTGCAACATTTGCACCATTACTAGAAGTAGAATTCTTCGTAGCAGCTGCTCCTTTGCTTGCCATTTCGCTGTTTGAGGCAGAGGGCTGTGTACGTCGAGTGCTGTGTCTTGAACATTCAGTACTTGTGATGACCCTCGGTAATAGTAATAGTCTTTATACAGTCTTTAGCAGTTCTGTTTCCTTTGCGTTTATCCAATGCCGCAGTTGTGACCAGTGTCCATATTGCTTTGCACAAAACAGGTTGTGATTTTGAATAGAACAGTCATATATGAAAGTCTTTTTTTTTTTTTTTCTTTTTTTCTTTCTTTCTTTCTTTCCTTGCTTGTTAATAGTAGGTCTTAATTGTCTTCGGGCAATAGTACCACAAATGGCTGTGAGTAGTACACCTACTCTGTTTACTGTATTTCCTCACTGAATAAATTACCATGCAGTCTTAAATCTCCTTATTCTACCTTGTACCTATTTATACATCTCAATCTTACATAACCTTATACCAGTTTAACCCATATAAAGGCGTTTTCTATCCTACCTATATTTTGACTAATAATTATTTAAAATGCTTTTGATGTGTATATAGTAACATCCTATCAATACAATAAATGAATATAATTTTGCTTCAAACAGATATTAAATATCATTTAGGAATGGCTTTAACTAAATCTAATTCCATCCAGTATTAGATATTTAATTACTTTTGAAGCTTTTACGAAGGAAGCATAGGTGTGCTTAGCATAGCATAGCATAGCATAGCATAGCACAGCATCTACTGTGTAATATATAAAAAAAACATAAAATATTTACAAGGTATATAATACAATGATATAAAATATATATCAGACAAATGTTTACATATATGTGATTAAGGTATATGAAGGGATGAGACAGTTCTGTATAATCACAGTGATTAGATGTGCTGTACACTGTTTTGGGAGTGTACATGTAGTTTGAAAGACAAGTAATGATTACTTGTGATGAAAAGGTTAATGAAAACATTCCCCTTTCTTGTGAAACTGGAAAACTCCTTGAGGATTTGTCCATATATCAGTCTTTAGGGATGCTATGTAGATTTTGCTGGATAGCAGCGATGAAAGGGTTAATGAAGACCTTTTCCCTTGTAAATTGGAGTCTTTTTGGAGTCTTGCACCATTCTGTATACAGGTTGCCAGGATTACTATGAATCAAACAAAAATACATACAATGAATATCACAGATATTTATACAGTGATTTAACATAGCTTGCTATGCATTCTGTCCTATCTGCTGCATGTTATCAGGTACAGAATTTACAAATGTGTCTTTAAAGATTGAAGAACAAACAAACAATTGTTTCTGGCCTGTGCCAATCTTTCCTGTCACATTGTGTGTCAATGACAGCACAATTGTCGCTGCAGATATGATGCTGGTTTAATTTGGAAACTGTGGCTGTTTGAACATCAAAGCAAACAATGGCTACATTGGATCTAACAAGTAAAGGAATGATACTACCGTATTCACTTGTGACCATACTCCCTTGTGACGTAGCCTGGGCCCAGACTGTCTTCAACCATAGCGTTTGCTGCTTGGCATGGCTCCTTAGTCTGGAAGAATCTTGGAGCTTCTGAAAAAACCTACTTTTGTGGGGAGAGAAACTTGTTAGACTTTGCCAAATATGTATTGCAGGTCCCAGGGCTTTCTGTCTTTCCACACCTGTAATAAAATGGTTATGGCACCAGGGCATAAAAACATTTTCATCCTGGTGATCCTTTTTGTCATTGTTAATTGGTGTGTGGTTTGCAGAATGACACTCTGCATGTGGTCTCTCTGAGAGCATGCAAACATTTGCACCATCACTAGAAGTCTCTGAGTGCTCTGTGGGGGTTACATAAGTTTGGGAACTTTGTTTGTAAACATGCATTCCTGAATTAATTTCATGGATTTTCCCTTTAAACATGTTTCCAGGTGAATACATTTCAAGGTTTGCAACTCTGGTTGCCATGGGAGTTTTCACCATGGGGAACTTCCCCACCCCTGTGTGCACTGTACTGCTGCTATCAGTGTTTAAATCTGCTGACAATTCACCTTTGCCTAAGGGCATAACAAATTCTTCATTTACATTGGGAACTCTGAGAGTGTATTCAGCAGAATACTCATAATCTGAGTTACAATGATCTTCCCCCTTACTAGACACAGTATAGGGGACATCTCCTATTGCTGCTACCTCCTTTACATTAATGTGCTGTCTGATGATAGACACATCCGGCACATTGCTACTTTCTTCCTTTACCACAGAGGCTGTTCTGCTGGTGGTCTGTGTGACCATAGCAGACTCCATGCGCTGCACATTGATGCAGTCCTGCAACATGTAACTTTCCTTAATTTTAGGATCTTGACTGATTAAGTCATTTCTGACTCCTGTAGACTCTGTGTACAGAGTTTCACATACCTCAACACTATTCCTGTTTGGTGTTTCTATCTCAGCTTGCTTGCTGGATGTTATCTCTTCATCAGAGATCTTGACAATTTGATTACAAACTGTCAGGCTTTTCGCTTCTGCCCCAAACTTTTTCTGTTTATTTTTCTGTTTAAGGGACTTAAATAACGAATGCATTTTTGCATTAATGGTCAGGCACGCCTTACGAAGACGTGAACCTGATTCTTCTTTACATTTCTGTTTGGCTTCTAGAGCCGCAGTTCTGCGCATTTTTCTAAATGCTACAGAAAACTTTTGCATTTTTAACATTTCAATGCTAAATTTATATATTCTTTGTTTTTAGTACTGAAGGTATCCTCTCCTTAAGATTGACCGGTGTCTTAAGGTTAAACTCTAATACCTGGTACATTTATACATTTATTTGGAAATACTCTTTTCCACTGTGCACATTTTCTATTCTAGGCCTTTAAATTCTTTATTCTCATTTGTAACCTATTCCACTGTGATCTTGTATTTTGCCAGCAGGCTTATAGCCTTTGGTGCTGCTTCCTAATAGATATTATGTTAGTTAAAATAACGTATATTGCACTAACACATTTATCCTAGGTTATACAGAATACAAAATTGACATTACACAATGGTAATAAATTTTCATAGATACATCCCCACCGTGATTCTGCAGATTTGGTAGCCAGCTTATAGCATTTGCTACTCCTCATAAATATTATAAATCAGATAATCAGATTCAGTAATAACAAGTCCCTTCATGGTCACCAATATTGATTTATGGAATCATATTTATGAATATTAATATTTAATATATCATATATGGTATTTAATATATGGATATATTTCAATTAATATGCATTTATCATATATATCTGCAAATATATTATGTCAGGCTTACAAACTAATTGGCTGATACATATATGCAGTCCTTATACATATGACTTATGAAGTTATTAAGTTAAGATTCCTTAAAGAGAGTTCAAGCTTGAATATTACCGCTCTTTTTATATGATTCTTTATTTACAGGCAGATCAAATCGTACAGAATAAGATATACACAGTAGTGATATATATACTAATTATAATTATATTAAGCTATGCTATGTTTCCTTCGTTACATAACATAAAACAACATGACATAAGTTTCACAAACAGTTTCAATTATTATCATATTTATACTTGCAAGTTAAAGATTGCCATCCCAAGAATCATTCCTTCTGCATGTTCTCCGTGACTTCTCCTCCTGACTGACTTCCTTCCTTCTCCTTCTTCTTCTCCCTCTCCCTCTTCCTTCTAACTCCTAACTACAAGTCTGGTCCTTTTATCTCATATTTTACCAATTCAAACTATCATATTCTCATAGTTTCCAATGGAATAGGTAATTATAGGTTTGTCAGATTCCAAGGTGTAATAAAACAAACATTGAACTGGGCTGTCGTGTCCTGTTCACGGAGGCATGGTGTCATAAAAGTGTGGTGTCCACACTGCCTTAAGCAAGTATAGTATTGTAAAATCTGGAATGTCTTTTCATCCAAAGTTCTGTTGTATTGACAAGTTTTCCTGGGGTCGGTTACACAATGTTTTATCAATGGATGTGATCTCTTTTCATAGTAGTTAATTTATACTCCCTAGCTTTTAACCTTCACTGGACAATAGACAAACCAGTAGATTCTGATCTACTGTAAGCACACCTGTGAATTCCAATGACCAACAGAGCTCTGTCACATACCTATTATCATTTATGGCCTAATACCTTTTCTCTACAATGACTCTTGATCTTACTGTAACCTCTCTGGCCTTATTTATGACTAGAGCAGAATAAACCTGTTCCCTACACTATTTTTTACCATCTTGCTGTAAAACACAAATATACAGTATATCTATATAAACACATACACAAACCTAATTTCTTAAATCAGCTAAACATTACCTCATACATTCAAACTTATTTCATATCTATTCCTTACTATATATATCCAGTATACTGTCCACTATGGTAACATCGCCTATTTATAATGAATTATATTTTGATTCAGACAATATCCATTGCCCTAATATTATACTAAGTGCAGACAATTACCTATAAGGCAACAAGGGTAAGTAACTCTTACCCTGGTCTACTTCTACATAAAACTTTTTTTGCATAGCAAAGCTGCACAAGCATTCGCAGCCTTGCTATGCAAAAAAGCCCTCCCTCATAGGCGGCATCTACTTGATCGCATGGGCAGCAAAAAGTTACTACGTGCGATCAACTCGGAATGACGCACTAAGTCCCAGCAAGGTAGCACATCCCATTATAAGAAGCCAAGGTGTGCAGTCCAGGCCCCCTCTCCAAAATATTGTCTATATTATGTGTGTGTATACACACCTGAGGGTTTGGGACGCCCTCATTTCTGGATTAGCATCCCACCCACTGCCTCTCAGGCTTTTAAACAGGGAAACAGCACATGCTGACTGCACAAAAGGCATAGGTAAGATCCTTTCAATTATATACAAAGTCAGTTTGGGAGTGAACTTTTGGGGCGTGGAGCTCCCTGGACTGCTCTGGCTGTACCACTTTGGGGCATCACCACCTTACATTTATTTTTAACAAATATATCACCTTGGGGTAAATTTACTAAGGTGGGAGTTCTATTTAAGATGGGATGTTGCCCTTAGTAACCAATCAGAGTCCAGGTATTATATTTTAGAAGGTGCTAGATAAATGAGAAGTCAAGTTTGATTGGTTGCTATGGGCAACATCCCATCTTAAATAGAACTCCCATTTTAGTAAATTTACCCCATTCGTGTTTGTTTTATATTTATGTAGCATTTTTCACATATCTTTTACACTTATAACACTGATCAGCTAACCTCACTTTCTAACACTCTGACACCTTACTGCTGTCCTCCTTTTTTTTTTCTCAGCAGCCTCTCTCATTTGCTAAGCACTGATCTTTTACTTCTATCCCTTTTCTCTGTGATGCCCTGGGGTGGTGTGGCTGGGGTAGTTTGGGGGTGCTCTGCACCCCAGAGGCAAACCCCTATAGTGTTAGGGGCCTGTCCGACGAGGTCACCACGAAGTAGGTGGGCAGGCTCATATACTGGTCAATATATACCAAGAACCTTGAATATTGCGGTTGTTATAATTTTAATGGTGTATGATGCACCTGCACCCTTTTACCTATATTGTAGTACTAAGTCCCAGCAAGGTAACACATCCCATTATAAGAAGCCAGGGTGTGCAGTCCAGGCCCCCTCTCCAAAATATTGTCAGAATGTGGTAAGACTACTTTAGCAACCTTCTGACGTTTGAACTTATCAGGTTTCTTAGATGCAGTAGTAGGCTCAATGTCATCATCTATTTGAAGAATTAGCTTAATAGCCTCCACTAGGTCAGGAACATCAACCTGGGTTGTAGATTCCTCATAAGAAGCAACTGTATCAGTGTCTGATGGATCAGTATATTCCCCATCCTCATCGGAACAATTATCCAAAATATTAGTGGATTGTGAGGAAGGAATTGCCTGTTTAGATGACCCCTTGGTCCCAGAGGAGCATGGGGTAGACTTTTGTCTAACCAAAGATTGATTTAATTGTTGTAATTGGGTAGATAGAGTATCCGCTCAGGGCGGATGAACCACAGGGACAATATGTGGCTGCAATGGCACAGGAGGTCCCACAGGGGGCCGTAAGATGTGTCACAAGTGTAGTCAGCAGACTTGAGAACGCTGCCCAAGGTGTATCCTAATTGGCCACAGGTGCTGCAGGTTGACTGGGTGTATGGCACCGGAACCAGCAGCTAAAACGTCTCCCTCAGGTAAATCCGTGGTGCCAGTACTGCAGGATGCAGAAGCGTCCGCGGATTTCCCGCCCTGTGTGGCAGACATTATAAGGAATGTAGCCTTAGGGCGTAATAGTACAATATAGCCAGACAAACACAATACCTTCAAATAACAGGCATGTCCAAACTGTGGCCCTCCAGCTGTTGAGAAACTACACATCTCAGCATGCCCTGACACAGCTTAGCATTCTCTGACAGCAAAACTATGTCAGGGCATGCTGGGATATGTAGTTTCACAACAGCTGGAGGACCGCAGTTTGGACATGCCTGCCCTATGTTGTGTGACAGTAAACACAGGACACAAAACAAAGGATTTAAGCGGTATGAGGTGACTGAGACACAGTATAAATACCCAATCGTATATTCTGTGTAACAATATATATATATATATATATATATATATATACATACATATATATCAGTGGCGTGCAGTGAGGTCAGTGGCTGGTGAGGCACTGCAGCCATAATGTCTGCCGAGTCCCACCGATGACCCCTACCGCCGTCGAGCCAATGTCCCAATGTCCGCTACCACCCCAGAGCCGATGCCCACTAGGTTATGGCTAAAAACCAGTTGGAGAAAGAACCTCTGACATCACCAGGCCGAACAGGGTACCTGAAATGTACCCTTGTGGGCTTGCTTCATTCGCCACGCTTTGGGCGCGGTGGCTTGCTCCGCTCGCCACCAGGTTACTAAAGGGATTAGTGGGTGGCGTGCATAGTGAAAGAACTGTTCCACCAGCCTAGCTCCTCCCAGAGGTTCTTTAGCCCACTTGGTTCTAGCATCTACCATGCCCGCTACCGCCACTGTCCCTGCGTGTACCAAAGGCACACGTGCTCCCGGAAAACTGGGCGTGGTCTTGCAATGAGGGCGTGTCCACACAACAAGTCCTCAATGGGAATGCTGTATTCGTATAATGAAGGAGAGGGTGATGCCTTGGAAAGGCAGAGGGTGACAGGAGAGAGATGGTGATAGGGAGACAGTGATGCAGGGGAGATGCAGTGGGTTACAGTGAGAGGGTGACGGAGAGCATTGGGTGACAGGAAGAGGGTAACTGGTAAAGGGTGATGGAGAGAGGCAGTGGGTGACAGGCAGAGGGTGACACCAGGGAGAGGATGATGCCAGGGAAAGGGTGACAGCAGCAGGTGACAGGTAGAAGGTGATGACAGGGAGCTGGTGACAGGGAGAGAGTGACAGCAGTTGGTGCCAACTGCGGGTGACAGGGAGAGGGTGATGCCAGGGAGAGGGTGACAGCAGTGGGTGACAACGGAATTTGCTGCGCTATATACAAAACTGTTAATAAATAAACACTATGGGGAGCACATTACTGTCCTACTCTGTTGGCAGTATAGCATAGAATATAAGTAGTACAGCCCGGTCCCCGGTGAGCTTAGTCCATGTCAAACTAAAGTACCCGCCACTCTCCCGAGCAAATCCTGGCCAGCCCCCGCTGCAGCCGGTAACAGACAGTTGTTACCGCATGTCACTGTAGGAGAGTCTATAAAAAGCATGCTCCACCGACAGGGAGTGACAGTTGCTGTTGCGCTGCATATAGACTTGCCCCTACTCCCGGGTGTGAGGAGTGAGGCGCCTCTGGATCTGTGATAGCAGCGGTTTCAAAGAGGCTTTGTGGAGCTGTACTGATTCCTATGCAGCTGAGGCAGAGCTGTATGTGAAGTTTGCCGGGGTAGAACCGGACCGCTCAGCCAGTAGGAGAGGCGCAGGAGGAGTCGGGGGAGTATCCTAAGCAGGGCCGGTTCTGCTTCTTCCAGCACCCCGGGCAGTCAAAGGGGGCATGGCTTCGTACAGGGGGCGTGGTCATTTATGCCCCCTGTACAGTAGTGAAATGATGTGCGGTGCGCGATGACGTCATCGCGCACCGCACAGTAAAGGTCCTCTCCATGAAGGGAAACTAGACGCTACGCGTCTAGTTCCCTTCACAGCGGGGGGCAGCGGGGGACAGCGGCAGCGGGACAGAGCGACCAACGGGGGGCACAGCAGCAGCGGGTCTTGCCATGGTGCGGCGCCCTCCGGATGGCGCTGGCGCCCTCTGGAAGGCGGCGCCCCGGGCAAAAGTCCTGCTTGCCCGTGGCAAGATGCGCTACTGATCCTAAGGCTAGGAAGAATTCACAGGAGGTGTAAGTGAATTCATCTGACCCCACATCACATACCCGCAGTTGCTTGTGGCTTACAGCTTATCAGTTGGGGTAGTATCCCGTGCTGTCTGCGCTGCTACAACCCCTAAGACTCGCATACCCCACACCAGGCGAGTTATAATTCTCTGCAGACTAAAGGGAGATACTTTATTCTAACCCTAAAACAGCAGCAGGGGGAGTGAGTGATTATTCAAGCAGGCTGCAACATTGTATACCGGCAGGGAAACGATGCTTCTTCACTGCATGTAGTGTAACCCCTTATATGCTCTTGGTGTGACACTGTTTCATGCCTTCATTTATTCTACCTGCCGTATATGTACTGAATCTGCGAAAAGTAATATTTCTCTAACGTCCTAGTGGATGCTGGGGACTTCGTAAGGACCATGGGGAATAGACGGGCTCCGCAGGAGACAGGGCACTCTAAGAAAGAATTAGGAATACTGGTGTGCTCTGGCTCCTCCCTCTATGTCCCTCCTCCAGATCTCAGTTTGAATCTGTGCCCGGACGAGCTGGGTGCACTTTAGTGAGCTCTCCTGAGCTTGCTGAATAGAAAGTATTTTGTTAGGATTTTTTTTATTTTCAGAGAGATCTGCTGGCAACAGACTCTCTGCTACGTGGGACTGAGGGGAGAGAAGCAGACCTACTCACAGAAGATAGGTCCTGCTTCTTAGGCTACTGGACACCATTAGCTCCAGAGGGATCGAACACAGGAACGCACCCTTGGTCGTCCGATCCCGGAGCCGCACCGCCGTCCCCCTCGCAGAGCCAGAAGCCGGCGTGAGAAGCAAGAAGACTTCGAAAGCAGCGGCAGAAGACTCCAGTCTTCATATGAGGTAGCGCACAGCACTGCAGCTGTGCGCCATTGCTCCCACATTAAACCCGCACACTCCGGTCACTGTAGGATGCAGGGTGCAGGGGGAGGGGGCGCCCTGGGTAGCAATTAAGTACCTCTTGGCATAAAAGAGCATATATACAGTTGGGCACTGTATATATGCATGAGCCCCTGCCATTATTTTACACAAAATCGCGGGACAGAAGCCCGCCGCTGAGGGGGCGGGGCTTCTTCCTCAGCACTCCACAGCGCCATTTTCTCTCCACAGCTCCGCTGAGAGGAAGCTCCCCAGGCTCTCCCCTGCAGAATCACGGTAGAAAGAGGGTAAAAAGAGAGGGGGGGCACATAAATTTAGCGCAAAATCAGTATATACAGCAGCTACTGGGTAAACACTAAGTTACTGTGTAATTCCTGGGTCATATAGCGCTGGGGTGTGTGCTGGCATACTCTCTCTCTGTCTCTCCAAAGGGCCTTGTGGGGGTTCTGTCCTCAAATAGAGCATCCCCTGTGTGTGTGGTGTGTCGGTACGCTTGTGTCGACATGTTTGACGAGGAAGGCTATGTGGAAGCAGAGCAGGTGCAGATGAATGTGGTGTCGCCGACGACGGCGCCGACACCCGATTGGATGGATATGTGGAAGGTTTTAAATGATAATGTTAATTCCTTGCATAAAAGGTTGGATAAAGCGGAAGCCTTGGGACAGTCAGGGTCTCAACCCATGCCTGACCCTACAACGCAGAGGCCGTCAGGGTCTCAGAAGCGTCCACTATCCCAAATAGTTGACACAGATATCGACACGGATTCTGACTCCAGTGTCGATGGCGATGATGCAAAGTTGCAGCCTAAAATGGCTAAAGCCATCGGCTACATGATTATACCAATGAAGGATGTATTACACATCTCCGAGGAAAACCCAGTCCCTGACAAGAGGGTTTATATGTTTGGGGAAAAAAGGCATGAGGTGACCTTTCCCCCTTCACATGAGTTAAATGAGTTATGTGAAAAAGCTTGGGAATCTCCAGATAGGAAAGTGCAGATTTCCAAACGGTTGCTTATGGCGTATCCTTTCCCGCCAACGGACAGGTTACGCTGGGAATCCTCCCCTAGGGTAGACAAAGCTTTGACACGCTTATCTAAGAAGGTAGCCCTGCCGTCACAGGATACGGCCACCCTAAAGGATTCTGCGGATAGAAAGCAGGAAGGTATTCTGAAGTCCATTTATACACATTCAGGTACTCTGCTAAGGCCGGCAATTGCGTCGGCCTGGATGTGTAGTGCTGTTGCAGCATGGACAGATACTTTATCTGAGGAACTTGATACCTTGGACAAGAATACTATATTACTGACCCTGGGGCATATTAAGGACGCTGTCCTGTATATGAGAGATGCCCAGAGAGATATTACCCTACTGGGCTCTAGAATAAATGCTATGTCGATTTCGTCCAGAAGGGTCCTGTGGACTCGGCAATGGACAGGTGATGCCGACTCAAAACGGCACATGGAGGTTTTACCTTATAAGGGTGAGGAATTGTTTGGGGACGGTCTCTCGGACCTAGTTTCCACAGCTACGGCTGGGAAGTCAAATTTTTTGCCATATATTCCCTCACAACCTAAGAAAGCACTGTATTACTAAATGCAGTCCTTTCGATCACAAAGCGGCAAGAAAGTCCGAGGTGCGTCTTTTCTGGCCAGAGGCAGGGGTAGAGGAAAGAAGCTGCACAATACAGCTAGTTCCCAGGAACAGAAGTCCTCCCCGGCTTCCACTAAATCCAACGCATGACGCTGGGGCTCCACAGGTGGAGCCAGGATCGGTGGGGGCGCGTCTCCGACATTTCAGCCACCAGTGGGTTTGCTCACGGGTGGATTGTATCTCAGGGATACAAGCTGGAATTCGAAGTGATGCCCCCTCACCGTTACCTCAAATCGGCCCTGCCAACTTTCCCCTTAGAGAGGGAAATAGTGTTAGCGGCAATTCACAAATTATATCTCCAGCAGGTGGTGATGAAGGTTCCCCTCCTTTAACAGGGACGGGGTTACTATTCCACAATGTTTGTGGTACCGAAACCGGACGGTTCGGTCAGACCCATTTTGAATTTAAAATCCCTAAACATTTACCTGAAAAGGTTCAAGTTCAAGATGGAATCGCTCAGAGCGGTCATTGCAAGCCTGGAAGAGGGGGATTTTATGGTGTCTTTGGACATAAAGGAAGCTTACCTGCATGTCCCCATTTATCCACCTCATCAGGAGTACCTCAGATTTGTGGTACAGGATTGTCATTAGCAATTCCAGACGTTGCCGTTTGGTCTCTCCACGGCACCGAGAATATTTACCAAGGTAATGATGGAAATGATGGTGCTCCTGCGAAAGCAGGGAGTCACAATTATCCCATACTTGGACGATCTCCTCATAAAGGCGAGGTACAGAGAGCAGTTGCTGATCAGCGTAGCACGCTCTCGGGAAGTGTTACAACAGCACGGCTGGATTCTGAATATTCCAAAGTCACAGCTGATTCCTACAACGCGTCTGCCCTTTCTGGGCATGATTCTGGACACAGACCAGAAGAAGGTTTTTCTCCGGACGGAGAAGGCTCAGGAACTCATGACACTGGTCAGAGACCTCTTAAAACCAAAACGGGTGTCGGTGCATCACTGCACGCGAGTCCTGGGAAAGATGGTGGCATCATACGAGGCCATTCCCTTCGGCAGGTTCCATGCGAGGACCTTTCAATGGGATCTGTTGGACAAGTGGTCCGGATCACATCTACAGATGCATCGGCTGATCACCCTATCCCCCAGGGCCAGGGTGTCTCTTCTGTGGTGGCTGCAGAGTGCTCACCTTCTCGAGGGCCGAAGATTCGGCATTCAGGACTGGGTCCTGGTGACCACGGATGCAAGCCTCCGAGGGTGGGGGGCAGTCACACAGGGAAGAAATTTCCAGGGTCTGTGGTCAAGTCAGGAGACTTGCCTTCACATCAATATCCTAGAACTAAGGGCCATATACAATGCCCTAAGTCAAGCGGAGACCCTGCTTCGCGACAAATCGGTGCTGATTCAATCAGACAACATCACCGCAGTGGCTCATGTAAACCGACAAGGCGGCACAAGGAGCAGAGTGGCGATGGCGGAAGCCATCAGAATTCTGCGCTGGGCGGAGAATCACGTAACAGCACTGTCAGCAGTGTTCATTCCGGGAGTGGACAACTGGGAAGCAGACTTCCGCAGCAGGCACGACCTCCACCCGGGAGAGTGGGGACTTCATCAAGAAGTCTTCACACAGATTACAAGTCGTTGGGAACTGCCACAGGTGGACATGATGGCTTCCCGCCTCAACAAAAAGCTACAAAGGTATTGCGCCAGGTCAAGAGACCCTCAGGCGATAGTTGTGGACGCACTAGTGACACCGTGGGTGTTCCAGTCGGTTTATGTGTTTCCTCCTCTTCCTCTCATACCCAAGGTGCTGAGAATCGTAAGAAAAAGAGGAGTGAGAACAATACTCATTGTTCCGGATTGGCCAAGAAGGACTTGGTATCCGGAACTGCAAGAAATGCTCACAGAGGACCCATGGCCTCTGCCTCTCAGACAGGATCTGTTGCAACAGGGGCCCTGTCTGTTCCAAGACTTACCGCGGCTGCGTTTGACGGCATGGCGGTTAAACGCCGGATCCTAGCAGAAAAAGGGATTCCGGATGAGGTTATTCCTACGCTAATAAAGGCTAGGAAGGACGTGACGGCTAAACATTATCACCGTATATGGCGAAAATATGTTGCTTGGTGTGAGTCCAGGAATGCTCCTACAGAGGAATTTCAGCTGGTCCGTTTCCTTCACTTCCTACAGTCGGGAGTGACTTTGGGCCTAAAATTGGGGTCCATTAAGGTCCAGATTTCGGCCCTATCCATTTTCTTTCAAAAAGAACTGGCTTCTCTTCCTGAAGTTCAGACTTTTGTAAAGGGAGTGCTACATATTCAGCCCCCGTTTGTGCCTCCAGTGGCCTTGGGATCTTAACGTGGTGTTGAGTTTCCTGAAATCACACTGGTTTGAGCCACTTAACACCGTGGAGTTAAAATATCTCACGTGGAAGGTGGTCATGCTGTTAGCCTTGGCTTCAGCCAAGCGTGTGTCAGAATTGGCGGCTTTGTCACATAAAAGCCCCTATCTGGTTTTCCATATGGACAGGGCAGAATTGCGGACTCGTCCGCAATTTCTGCCAAAAGTAGTGTCTTCTTTTCATATGAACCAACCTATCGTGGTGCCTGTGGCTACTCGTGACTTGGAGGATTCCGAGTTACTGGATGTAGTCAGGGCTTTGAAGGTTTATGTAGCCAGGACGGCTAGAGTCAGGAAAACTGAGTCGCTGTTTCTCCTGTATGCATCCAACAAGCTGGGTGCTCCTGCTTCAAAGCAAACTATTGCTCGCTGGATCTGTAACACGATTCAGCAGGCTCATTCTGCGGCTGGCTTGCCGCCTCCGAAATCTGTAAAAGCCCATTCCACAAGGAAGGTGGGCTCTTCTTGGGCGGCTGCCCGAGGGGTCTCGGCATTACAGCTTTGCCGAGCGGCTACTTGGTCGGGGACAAACACCTTTGCAAAGTTCTACAAGTTTGATACCCTGGCTGAGGAGGACCTTGAGTTTGCTCATTCGGTGCTGCAGAGTCATCCGCACTCTCCCGCCCGTTTGGGTGCTTTGGTATAATCCCCATGGTCCTTACGGAGTCCCCAGCATCCACTAGGACGTTAGAGAAAATAAGATTTTACTTACCGGTAAATCTGTTTCTCGTAGTCCGTAGTGGATACTGGGCGCCCGTCCCAAGTGCGGACTTCTTCTGCAATACTTGTATATAGTTATTGCTTAAATAAGGGTTATTTTATGGTTGCATCAGGTTTATCTGATGCTCTGTTGTTGTTCATACTGTTAACTGGGTAAGGTTATCACGAGTTATACGGTGTGATTGGTGTGGCTGGTATGAGTCTTACCCTGGATTCCAAAATCCTTTCCTTGTACTGTCTCTTCCGGGCACAGTTTCCTTAACTGAGGTCTGGAGGAGGGACATAGAAGGAGGAGCCAGTGCACACCAGTATTCCTAATTCTTTCTTAGAGCGCCCTGTCTCCTGCGGAGCCCGTCTATTCCCCATGGTCCTTACGGAGTCCCCAGCATCCACTACGGACTACGAGAAATAGATTTACCGGTAAGTAAA
This sequence comes from Pseudophryne corroboree, assembly GCF_028390025.1. NCBI lineage: Eukaryota > Metazoa > Chordata > Amphibia > Anura > Myobatrachidae > Pseudophryne > Pseudophryne corroboree. The sequence continues at coordinate 672,325,503 of NC_086444.1, forward strand.
ATCTTATTTTATATATATATATATATATATATATATATATATATATACACAGGTAAGAAGAAGGCGGCACTCAGTCAGACTATCTTCAGAAAATATAGGTCATTTATACAATGGTCAAAAAAATTGACTCTTAAAACTACACCATATTTGAAATATATCATTTTCATCCTATTTGGAGGTCGAGTATACTTAATGTTCAAATATTCAGTGCTTATTAGCGAGTGTATAGATGGAATAGGTAGAAACATGAAGATATACTATCCCATATTCATCTTTATCGTAATATACATATATACCAATTCATAAGGTGTAATGAAAGTATGCACCGATAGTGGTTTATATTAAATTGGCATAAAGCAATTATACATACCAATTGAACATTAGATGTGGCCCATTCGGTGATTTTCCACTGAGTAAAACCCGGTTCAAAGAATTACATAGGTAATCTTTAAACCTATAATGGGAAGAGAATCCATAGTACTAAATGGGTATGGTAATTATTTATGTATAATCGCCCCTTTTATATTCGTCATACATACCAATATGGTCAAAGCAAGCACATAGAGCAGCTAGTCGGATAGATAACGACCAGGTATCAGCTTAAATAACGACCAGGTATCAGCTTAAATAACAACCAGGTATCAGCTTAAACGAAGCAGGTAACTGCAACATCACTTCCTGCATATTAATTAATTGATTGATATTAAATTTATATTCTTCTATTTATCACCTATTGCTAATTCCAATGGCCTATGTTTTAGTACCTACATACATAACCATTTCATTTATTAGAAACCAACATATTATTAAACTTCCAAGGGAAACTGAGATGATTGAATAATTGCACTCCAAAGTCTCATCATGGCGTGCGTTCCACCATACTATGAGACTTCCTGTTAGTGCTCAGTTTCCTAAACAACCCTTTTCTATCATTACTATGACGCATATTCGTTTCTCGACGCGCCATGGCAACAGATATATACTATGGTGATAGGCAGCGCTGTCATGACGCGCCTCCTCCGCCCGGCGCGTCATGCATTCCACTGCCTAATCGCTTCCTGCTTCCGGCAGTTGTACTCGCCGCAATGCCGCGCCCACCACACTAGCTGCCGCTGATCAAGTTGACCAATGAGGGACATACCCTGATGCTATCTATATTTTGTTAACCCTTTGGAAAAGGCTGCACAGATTAACAGTATATAAACCTCCCACGGGCACACATAATATAATACTATTAGAATCACTTATATAAACTGTACAATATTACTTCATTGATTACTGTGCGGGACATTATCTATTACTACCCTTAAATACATTACTATGCGAAACATTATCTAATATATGTTTAATCTTAATGGTGTGTGCAGTGTGAATAAATCTACTATCCAAACCATATAATGGTACAAGGACATATATATCTTAGATTGTGATATATAGGTACATAGAAATATCAAGTCAATTAATGACTAAATTGTGATACAGTAATCTGTGAGTATTTATTTTATGTGACTTAACGGGTGCAAAAAATCTTACTTTTATACTTATCTTACAATTTTCTAATATTATCGCCAATTATAGTGTAACCACCTAAATTTATATCACTAGAAAGTGTTCCCACAGTAACCCTTAAGAAAAATGGATCTACTTCCATTTTTTCAATTTTAGTTCAGGCACATATACATAGAGATATATACACGCATACACATACATGTCAGGCTTGCTACCGGCTCCCGATTTTTAAAAGAACCTCCCGCTACCCCGCATACCTTGTCAGCCCTCCCGGATTTTAAGGTCAGTTATTAAAAATCTGAACTGCGCATGCGCAAGTCCAGGGAGGCGGGGGCGGGGCTTGCACGGAAGACTTCAGGGCAGCCACCGCAGGGTTGTGTGCAGCGTCAGCCGTCCTGCTGTGCACACTGAGAGGCCGTCTGAAGCAGTGTTTTGCTTCCGAGTGCTTAGCCCCTCCCACCTCACTCAGCAGCGTGTACCAGCACCAAAAGCAGCAGCAGCAGCAGCAGCTTTCCTCTCACTGCTCCTCGGCTCTCACTCGGTCTTCCTGCACTGTGCTGCCCTCATACACTGTACTGAGGTTCGGCTTCCAGGCAGCCCCTACAGGAAGGAGAAAGATAGACAGGTGGGTGCAGAGTGTAATGGGGGTGGAGGGTGTTATGGGGGTGTTTGTAATGTGGTCTGGGTGTAATATGGGGGAGGGGGGGTATGTATGCTGTATGTAATGTGCTGGGTGTAAAATGGGGGAGGGGGTATGTATGCTGTATGTAATGTGCTGGGTGTAATATGGGGGAGGGGGGCTGTATGCTGTTTGTGATGTGCTGGGTGTAATATGGGGGAGGGGGGCTGTATGCTGTTTGTGATGTGCTGGGTGTAATATGGGGGAGGGGGGCTGTATGCTGTTTGTGATGTGCTGGGTGTAATATGGGGAGGGGGGCTGTGTATAATGTAATGTGCTGGGTGTAATATGGGGGGGCTGTGTGTAATGTGGTACTGGGTGTAATATGGGGGGGCTGTGTATAATGTCACGTGCTGGGTGTAATATGGGGAGGTTGGGATTGGGTGACCGGCGGTCGGGGTCCCATCTTTCAACATATCGACGCCAGGTCCTGGCCGCCAGATTGTTGGCGGGTGGGTGAGCGCAACGAAACCCCTTACTTGCTCACTGCGCTCGCCACAGGTTCTGTTCCAACTCTATGGGTATTGTGGACACTCACGAGTGGGAACAGTCCCTGTTAGTTGTAATGACGACTGTCGGGATTGCCGACCGCCGGTAACATGATTACATCCCATATGGAGGAGCTGTGTGTGCTATGTGTAATGTGGTACTGGGTTTAATATGGGGGGGGGATGTATAATGCAATGTAATCTGATACTGGGTGTAATATGGGCAAGGGGCGCTGTGTATGTTTATGTCATAACTCCCAAATGTCCTGATTTTGGCTGGACAGTCCAGTTTTTCACTACTGACTGTACCGTTGTCCCACCCGCGGGCATCAGTGTCCCACCCTCGGGAGCCAACAGCCACACCGGAAGGAGCACAAGACGCCGGCATGGAGAATACGCGTCCAGCCGCAAGGAGACCAGCCACGCACAGACCGCTCAACACAGCACAGCACCCGGCATCACAGACGCCTGTCACGGATTCACAATATACAGGTAGATTGCAGGGACAGTTAGCGTATGAGGGTTGTTGAATGGCAAAAAACGGACTCCAGCCATTATTCATATAAACCGACCGGAAAAGCTGCTTAATTACAACAGAGAGCTTGTAAACATTGATTTTTTTATTTCTCTATCGTCCTAGTGGATGCTGGGGTTCCTGAAAGGACCATGGGGAATAGCGGCTCCGCAGGAGACAGGGCACAAAAAGTAAAGCTTTCCGATCAGGTGGTGTGCACTGGCTCCTCCCCCTATGACCCTCCTCCAAGCCTCAGTTAGATTTTTGTGCCCGGCCGAGAAGGGTGCAATCTAGGTGGCTCTCCTAAAGAGCTGCTTAGAAAAGTTTAGCTTAGGTTTTTTATTTTACAGTGAGTCCTGCTGGCAACAGGATCACTGCAACGAGGGACTTAGGGGAGAAGAAGTGAACTCACCTGCGTGCAGGATGGATTGGCTTCTTGGCTACTGGACATCAGCTCCAGAGGGACGATCACAGGTACAGCCTGGATGGTCACCGGAGCCTCGCCGCCGGCCCCCTTGCAGATGCTGAAACAAGAAGAGGTCCAGAATCGGCGGCAGAAGACTCCTCAGTCTTCTAAAGGTAGCGCACAGCACTGCAGCTGTGCGCCATTTTCCTCTCAGCACACTTCACACGGCAGTCACTGAGGGTGCAGGGCGCTGGGAGGGGAGCGCCCTGGGAGGCAAATGAAAACCTATTTGGCTAAAAAATACCTCACATATAGCCTCCGGGGGCTATATGGAGATATTTAACCCCTGCCAGAATCCACTAAAGAGCGGGAGACGAGCCCGCCGAAAAAGGGGCGGGGCCTATCTCCTCAGCACACAGCGCCATTTTCCTTACACAGCTCCGCTGGTCAGGACGGCTCCCAGGTCTCTCCCCTGCACTGCACTACAGAAACAGGGTAAAACAAGAGAGGGGGGGCAAAATAGTGGCAAAAATTATATTATAAAAGCAGCTATACAGGGAGCACTTATTATAAGGCTATCCCTGTCATATATAGCGCTTTGGTGTGTGCTGGCAAACTCTCCCTCTGTCTCCCCAAAGGGCTAGTGGGGTCCTGTCTTCGTTAAGAGCATTCCCTGTGTGTCTGCTGTGTGTCGGTACGTGTGTGTCGACATGTATGAGGACGATATTGGTGTGGAGGCGGAGCAATTGCCAAATATGGGGATGTCACCTCCTAGGGGGTCGACACCAGAATGGATGCCTTTATTTTTGGAATTACGGGATAGTGTCAACACGCTAAAGCAGTCGTTTGACGACATGAGACGGCCGGACAATCAATTAGTGCCTGTCCAGGCGCCTCAAACACCGTCAGGGGCTGTAAAACGCCCTTTGCCTCAGTCGGTCGACACAGACACAGGCACTGATTCCAGTGGCGACGGTGACGAATCAGCCGTATTTTCCAGTAGGGCCACACGTTATATGATTTTGGCAATGAAGGAGGCGTTACATTTAGCTGATACTACAGGTACCACTAAACAGGGTATTATGTGGGGTGTGAAAAAACTACCTATAGTTTTTCCTGAATCAGAAGAACTAAATGAGGTGTGTGATGAAGCGTGGGTTGCCCCCGATAAAAAGATGCTAATTTCAAAGAAGTTATTGGCTTTATACCCTTTCCCGCCAGAGGTTAGGGCGCGCTGGGAAACACCTCCTAGGGTGGACAAGGCGCTCACACGCTTATCTAAACAAGTGGCGTTACCCTCTCCTGAGACGGCCGCACTTAAAGATCCAGCAGATAGGAGGATGGAAAATATCCAAAAAAGTATATACACACATACAGGTGTTATACTACGACCAGCTATAGCGACAGCCTGGATGTGCAGTGCTGGAGTAGCTTGGTCAGAGTCCCTGATTGAAAATATTGATACCCTGGATAGGGACAATGTTTTACTGTCTTTAGAGCAAATAAAGGATGCATTTCTTTATATGCGTGATGCACAGAGGGATATCTGCACACTGGCATCACGGGTAAGTGCTATGTCCATTTCGGCCAGAAGAAGTTTATGGACGCGACAGTGGTCAGGCGATGCGGACTCAAAACGGCATATGGAAGTTTTGCCGTATAAAGGGGAGGAGTTATTTGGAGTCGGTCTATCAGATTTGGTGGCCACGGCTACAGCCGGGAAATCCACCTTTTTACCTCAAGTTACTCCCCAACAGAAAAAGACACCGACTTTTCAACCGCAGCCCTTTCGTTCCTTTAAAAACAAGAGAGCAAAGGGATATTCATATCTGCCACGAGGCAGAGGAAGGGGTAAGAGACAGCAACAGGCAGCTCCTTCCCAGGAACAGAAGCCCTCCCCCGCTTCTACAAAAGCCTCAGCATGACGCTGGGGCTTCTCAAGCGGACTCGGGGGCGGTGGGCGGTCGTCTCAAGAATTTCAGCGCGCAGTGGGCTCACTCGCAGGTAGATCCCTGGATCCTGCAGATAATATCTCAGGGATACAGGTTGGAACTAGAGACAGATCCACCTCGCCGTTTCCTGAAGTCTGCTTTACCAACGTCCCCCTCCGAAAGGGAGACGGTCTTGGAAGCCATTCACAAGCTGTACTCTCAGCAGGTGATAGTCAAGGTACCTCTTCTACAACAAGGAAAGGGGTATTATTCCACTCTATTTGTGGTACCGAAGCCGGAAGGCTCGGTAAGACCTATTCTAAATCTGAAGTCCTTGAACCTGTACATAAAGAAGTTCAAGTTCAAGATGGAGTCACTCAGAGCAGTGATAGCGAACCTGGAAGAAGGGGACTTTATGGTATCCTTGGACATCAAGGATGCGTACCTCCACGTTCCAATTTACCCCTCACACCAGGGGTACCTCAGGTTCGTCGTACAAAACTGTCACTATCAGTTTCAGACGCTGCCGTTCGGATTGTCCACGGCACCTCGGGTCTTTACAAAGGTAATGGCCGAGATGATGATTCTTCTTCAAAGAAAAGGCGTATTAATTATCCCATACTTGGACGATCTCCTGATAAGGGCAAGGTCCAGAGAACAGCTAGAGATGGGATTAGCACTGTCTCAAGAAGTGCTAAAACAGCACGGGTGGATTCTGAATATTCCAAAATCCCAGTTAATGCCAACAACTCGTCTGCTGTTCCTAGGGATGATTCTGGACACGGTTCAGAAAAAGGTTTTTCTCCCGGAGGAAAAAGCCAAGGAGTTATCCGAGCTTGTCAGGAACCTCCTAAAACCAGGAAAGGTGTCTGTACATCAATGCACAAGAGTCCTGGGAAAAATGGTGGCTTCTTACGAAGCAATTCCATTCGGCAGATTCCACGCAAGAATTTTCCAGAGGGATCTGTTGGACAAATGGTCAGGGTCGCATCTTCAGATGCACCAGCGGATAACCCTGTCTCCAAGGACAAGGGTATCTCTTCTGTGGTGGTTGCAGAGTGCTCATCTATTGGAGGGCCGCAGATTCGGCATACAGGATTGGATCCTGGTGACCACGGACGCCAGCCTGAGAGGCTGGGGAGCAGTCACACAAGGAAGAAACTTCCAGGGAGTGTGGACGAGCCTGGAAACGTCTCTTCACATAAACATTCTGGAACTAAGAGCAATCTACAATGCTCTAAGCCAGGCAGAACCTCTGCTTCAGGGAAAACCGCAGTTGATCCAGTCGGACAACATCACGGCAGTCGCCCATGTGAACAGACAGGGCGGCACAAGAAGCAGGAGTGCAATGGCAGAAGCTGCAAGGATTCTTCGCTGGGCAGAGAATCATGTGATAGCACTGTCAGCAGTGTTCATCCCGGGAGTGGACAACTGGGAAGCAGACTTCCTCAGCAGACACGACCTTCACCCGGGAGAGTGGGGACTTCATCCAGAAGTCTTCCACATGCTGGTAACCCGTTGGGAAAGACCAATGGTGGACATGATGGCGTCTCGCCTCAACAAAAAACTGGACAGGTATTGCGCCAGGTCAAGAGATCCGCAGGCAATAGCTGTGGACGCGCTGGTAACGCCTTGGGTGTACCAGTCGGTGTATGTGTTTCCTCCTCTGCCTCTCATACCAAAAGTATTGAGAATTATACGGCAAAGAGGCGTAAGAACGATACTAGTGGTTCCGGATTGGCCAAGAAGGACTTGGTACCCGGAACTTCAAGAGATGATCACGGAAGATCCGTGGCCTCTACCTCTAAGGAGGGACTTGCTTCAGCAGGGTCCCTGTCTGTTTCAAGACTTACCGCGGCTGCGTTTGACGGCATGGCGGTTGAACGCCGGATCCTAAAGGAAAAAGGCATGCCGGAAGAAGTCATTCCTACTTTGATTAAAGCAAGGAAGGAAGTAACCGTGCAACAATATCACCGCATTTGGCGAAAATATGTTGCGTGGTGCGAGGATCGGAGTGCTCCGACGGAGGAATTTCAACTGGGTCGATTCCTACATTTCCTGCAATCAGGATTGTCTATGGGTCTCAAATTGGGATCTATTAAGGTTCAAATTTCGGCCCTGTCGATTTTCTTCCAGAAAGAATTGGCTTCAGTCCCTGAAGTCCAGACTTTTGTTAAGGGAGTGCTGCATATACAGCCTCCTGTGGTGCCTCCAGTGGCACCGTGGGATCTCAATGTGGTTTTGGACTTTCTAAAATCTCATTGGTTTGAACCACTAAAAAATGTGGATTTGAAATATCTCACATGGAAAGTGACCATGCTACTAGCCCTGGCTTCGGCCAGGAGAGTGTCAGAACTGGCAGCTTTATCTTACAAAAGCCCATATCTGATTTTCCATTCGGACAGGGCGGAACTGCGGACTCGTCCGCATTTTCTCCCTAAGGTGGTGTCAGCATTTCATCTGAACCAGCCTATTGTAGTGCCTGCGGCTACAAGTGACTTGGAGGACTCCAAGTTACTGGACGTTGTCAGAGCATTGTAAATATATATTGCAAGGACAGCTGGAGTCAGAAAATCTGACTCGTTGTTTATATTGTATGCACCCAACAAGATGGGTGCTCCTGCGTCTAAGCAGACGATTGCTCGTTGGATCTGTAGCACAATCCAACTTGCACATTCTGTGGCAGGCCTGCCACAGCCTAAATCTGTAAAGGCCCACTCCACAAGGAAGGTGGGCTCATCTTGGGCGGCTGCCCGAGGGGTCTCGGCATTACAACTTTGCCGAGCAGCTACGTGGTCAGGGGAGAACACGTTTGTAAAATTTTACAAATTTGATACTCTGGCTAAGGAGGACCTGGAGTTCTCTCATTCGGTGCTGCAGAGTCATCCGCACTCTCCCGCCCGTTTGGGAGCTTTGGTATAATCCCCATGGTCCTTTCAGGAACCCCAGCATCCACTAGGACGATAGAGAAAATAAGAATTTACTTACCGATAATTCTATTTCTCGGAGTCCGTAGTGGATGCTGGGCGCCCATCCCAAGTGCGGATTATCTGCAATAATTGTACATAGTTATTGTTAACTAATTCGGGTTATTGTTGTAGGGAGCCATCTTTCAGAGGCTCCTCTGTTATCATACTGTTAACTGGGTTTAGATCACAAGTTGTACGGTGTGATTGGTGTGGCTGGTATGAGTCTTACCCGGGATTCAAAATTCCTCCCTTATTGTGTACGCTCGTCCGGGCACAGTACCTAACTGAGGCTTGGAGGAGGGTCATAGGGGGAGGAGCCAGTGCACACCACCTGATCGGAAAGCTTTACTTTTTGTGCCCTGTCTCCTGCGGAGCCGCTATTCCCCATGGTCCTTTCAGGAACCCCAGCATCCACTACGGACTCCGAGAAATAGAATTATCGGTAAGTAAATTCTTATTTTTTTATTTAATTAATTTATTTATTTATTTCATTTTTATTTATTTATTGTTTTTTCTTCTTTTAATCTCTATTCCTTCTTTAACGTTTATTGGTGGTCATTCCGAGTTGTTCGCTCGTTAATTTTCTTCGCATCGCAGCGATTTTCCGCTAACTGCGCATGCGCAATGTTCGCACTGCGACTGCGCCAAGTAAATTTGCTATTTTACTCACGGCATTACGAGGTTTTTTCTTCGTTCTGGTAATCGTAATGTGATTGACAGGAAGTGGGTGTTTCTGGGCGGAAACAGGTCGTTTTATGGGAGTGTTTAAAAAAACGCTACCGTTTCTGGGAAAAACGCGGGAGTGGCTGGAGAAACGGAGGAGTGTCTGGGCGAACGCTGGGTGTGTTTGTGACGTCAAACCAGGAACGACAAGCACTGAACTGATCGCACTGGGAGAGTAAGTCTCGAGCTACTCAGAAACTGCACAGAGAAGTCTTTTCGCAATATTGCGAATCTTTCGTTCGCAATTTTGATAAGCTAAGATTCACTCCCAGTAGGCGGCGGCTTAGCGTGTGCAAAGCTGCTAAAAGCAGCTAACGAGCGAACAACTCGGGATGAGGGCCATTGTTCTCTTTCCTCTTCTTAAATCTTCTTTTTAAGGCATTGCTATTCACAGCGCTTTGTTTCCCATTTATCAGTGTCCTGCAGTTGGCAGACCCTCTCTCACGCTGCTCTGCTTAGCAGAGAGCAGTGAATAGCCGGTATAGTGTGCGCCGGGATCCCGACAGTCGGCATACTGAAGACCACCCCCTGTGAGGCCATAACTCTATCTACGAGGCTATGCCCCTAATTTTGGGCACTGAGTATAACATGGGAGAGGGGGTGTGTGTATAATGTAATGTATTATGGTGCTGTGTACTAGATGTAATATGTATAGTTTTCACCTGCCATTGCAGGACACACCCAATTGCAATAAATACGCCCATAGTTGGAGCTAGAAATGCCCTTGGGTGGCGCTAGAGTCGTACCTCATCGGCGCATTCTGCTGCCGCCTGGAATCTCCCTGAAACTAGTTTTCAAAAGTAGGCAAGTATGATACATGTATATGCATATACATATATATGCATACATATACACACTATATATACTATGCAATTAAGGTACCCAGCATATTCAACTTCATGATTCTCCATTTACATCGTAATACATTGCTCGTATAAACGATTGATCATGTAAATAATAAATGGGTACATACAATAGAATGGGTGAAATTTATATATCATCACCTTTCTTAATGAATTATTAAAGAACCCATCTTAACACAATACTAAAAGACATAGGCGGCCCTATGAGTAGTGGCCCTATACCATCAAAATTCACTAACTCAGGAAAGAAAAATATACAGAATGAGGAATGACAAATGAACTTGACCCTAACAGTTAGTATTAATCTGAGTCAAACTAGATTATAGTAAAGAGACAATGTCAATCCCCTCATTGTGGCCATTCGGGAACTGGGTGTTTAAAGTGTAGATCCAAAACGTTTCACGTTTGGACAATGCTACCTTCTCAAATCTGCTGGTATAAACTCTAGAATTGTAAATGAAAAGTTCTCCCTATTGACTAGAGAGTTATGCTTTTCTCCATAGTGTCTTGACAAACTATGGGTGGCCATCTTGTTCTTTATGTTTCTCATGTGTTCTTGTATCCTAATCTTAGCTGCTCTCTTAGTCTTCCCTACACAGTGCCGTTTCTTGCGGCGGGCGAGCCGTGCAACCGCACGGGGCGCCCGCCGCGGCACTTCTTGAGGACTTTCAATCCCCCCTCTCCTCCTGAGTGCCCAGCACGGGGGGCGGGGTTTCGCGGAATGACGCGAATGCGTCGTGATGTCACGACGCAATCGCGTCATTCCACGAAACCCCGCCCCCCGAGCTGGGCACTCGGGAGGAGGGAGAAGGGGGAGCCAAGCCGCGGCGCCGCGCAGACGAGGGAGAGGCGGCTGAAGAGCGGGAAGAACCGCTTCAAATGTAATTCAGCCCCTCTCCCTCTCTCTCTCTCTCTCTCTCCCTCCCTCCCTCACCACCACCACCTGCCGCAATGTGTAAAATGGGGGCACGTGCCTGCCGCAATGTGTAAAATGGGGGCACGTACCTGCCACAATGTGTAAAATGGGGACACTTGCCTGTTGTACTGTGTAAAATGGAGGCACGTGCCTGCCGCAATGTGTAAAATGGGGACACTTTCCTGCCGCAATGTGTAAAATGGGGGCACGTGCCTGCCGCAATGTGTAAAATGGAGACACTTTCCTGCCGCAGTGTGTAAAATGGGGAAACTTGCCTACTGTGCTGTGTAAAATGGGGACACTTGCCTGCCGTGCTGTGTAAAATGGGGACACTTGCCTGCCGTGCTGTGTAAAATGGGGACACTTGCCTACCGTGCTGTGTAAAATGGGGACACTTGCCTACCGTGCTGTGTAAAATGGGGACACTTGCCTGCCGTGCTGTGTAAAATGGGGTCGCGTGCCTGCTGTAATGTGTAAAATGAGGACTTTTTTTTTTTTTTTTATCCTGTGGTGGCCGTGATGATGAGATCAAATGAGGCCACGCCCATCTTAACAAAACCACGCCCATTTTAACGAGGCCACGTCCCCTTGCCTTCGGCGCGCGCATGCTTTTACTCTTTATATCTATGGGGGGGGGGGCGCATTTTTTTTTATGTGAATGGGAGGGGGGTGCATTTTTAAATCTCGCACTGGGAGCCAAATTGGTTAGAAACGGCCCTGTCCCTACATATGACATATTGCAACTGCAGGTGATTCTATACACCACAAACTCTGTGTTGCAGTTAACTAAGTAATGTAATTTGAAAAATCTGCCTGTATCAAGCTTATGTCCAAAGGATTTACGCTCCATGTGCTTACAACATATGCACCTAGAGCACGGGAAACAACCCTTAGTAGGAATAAGGGGATTGGCCTGAGGTAGGGATGTTTCTGGCCCAGTGATTCTACTCGGGCCATTTTGCTTCTATTATTATTAATTATTAAAGAATTATTAAAGAATTATCTCTATGTATATGTGCCTGAACTAAAATTTAAAAAATGGAAGTAGATCCATTTTTCTTAAGGGTTACTGTGGGAACACTTTCTAGTGATATAAATTTAGGTGGTTACACTATAATTGGCGATAATATTAGAAAATTGTAAGATAAGTATAAAAGTAAGATTTTTTGCACCCGTTATAAACCTCCTCATGATAATGTGTGGACCTCCATTCTAAAAGTAAAACATTCTATACCCTTAATACCATGAAATAATGACACAGAGACTTGAATTTGGCAGAAAATTGTTAGCTATTTATTGTACCCTAACCATTAGAAAAAACCTGTAAAGTAAAAATTAAGTTAACATGCCTATTCAACCGACATATGGTGGCAGAAAAAAGAATGGCTGTAACCCACTGAAGATGACCTCAGAACATTAAAAACCCAAACAATCCTAATCTACCACAAACCATACATAGGTAATAGGTGCCCGACTCAGACCTCCACGCTGACTGCCCACCCTGATGGGTGATGACGCTGCCCCCTGATGGGTGATCTAGCGGCCTTAAAAGTAAATGGAGGTGAGTGCACCTAAACCACACCAATACTGTAAAAACTGTGACTAACAAGTCAAACTATAACCTGCCGTTCTTTTCCACCAACAGCGAAAGACTCTTCCACAGAGTCTTCGCACCACCACCATACCCTCAACCTAACTCCTGCAACACCTGAAACAGATCCTCCAGGAAAAGCATCATCCCTTCCTTGGACAGATGCACACCATCAGGCCGAAAAAGGTGACTTTCCCGGAACCGAATCCTAGGGTGGCAAACCACTTTCCCTCCGTGAGCCAATACCCACTTCGCCACCGCAGCATTCACCTTTTGCCTGGCCTCATCCATAGGGCGACCGTCCGCCACTCCCTGCCAACGCAACCTTGGCACCATCATGGAGAACACCAAAACACAGTTGGGCCACGCTGCGGCCACACTGGCCAGATCTTCCATCATGGCCCATCTCAGCTCTAAAGATGTCCTCTTCCCCAGATCGTTGCCACCCAAGTGGACAACCAGCACCCTAGGGACTCCATGCTCCCTGACCTGACTGACCAATCTACTCTTCAGATCTCGCCACATCATCCCACGCCAACCAAGCCAACGAACGCCATGAGCCCAAGGAAAAAACTGCGCCCCATCCGAGGCCAAAAACCTGGCTGCCCAGTAAACATAAGAGTGGCCAACTACCCATATTGCCAAATCGTCTTCTACCCAACCTGAAGTGAAGGAAAGGAATAAAAACTGGTTAATAAATATCCTAACATGAGCTTATTGCATGCATTAACCTGAAGGATGTGCCAAAAGAAAAAAGTTTTCGTTTCTTGATGAGTCACGGCCTAACAGTTCTAAACAAGCTTCCAGCCAATCGAAGCATAACATAGAAACACAACGGGAAAGATCAAATTAAAATAAGGCAAAATAAACAAGGGGGGGAGGATTAAATGGGAAAAAACATGTAAGAACTCAGCTGGAGGTGAAAGCATAAAAAACCTGCTGAGGGACTTCGTATCGTAACTGATCAGCCGAATTGTGTAAATTGAAATTCAGTCCGTCAAGTCAGGCAAAAAATCGCAAAAGTACTCCAGACCCCCGCTGCCAGCAGCGGCGAGTAGCTAATCCCTGAGTAGGATGAACAGGGGAGACAAACAGACACAAACAGCACAATGACGTACTTAACCTTCCAACATTAACTTAATTAACGGTTATTAAAACTGAAAACTCATAAAACCGGGCGAATATAACGTTTGTAACTGGAAGACTTCCATCGCCCCACCGCCTGAATCTCCGCAACGGAAAAACCCGCCGACGCTGCCGACGTTGCCGCCCCGATTCGGAAAGAATGCGTACCGAAAGCAGCGGGTGAAAGGCCCAAGCCAGACAGCGACTTAGCATCCAACGAAATTGATATTTCGTCAATGGTAAACCGTCATAGTGCAGCAGCCATGACCACCTCACACCGGGCCGAACTGCTGCATATTTCAATGCCAATCTCACCGGGCAAATGCTTCCCTCCAGAGACGGTACCAAAGTGACCCATCGCCCTCTACCTACTTGGTTCATCTTAGAGCGACGCAGTCTGCACAGCAAAGACTTCTCACCCACCACCACGTCATCTAGGAGCATGCGCGAATCTGCCCATTTAGATGGCGCTACCAGCTCCGAAACCCGAAAGGCTCCGTGATAAGCCATGGAGAACGCCAACTGGAACAACAGCGACTCAAAAAGTGACGATGCGACACTGACTACAGCACCGATGACAGCTGGTAACAAAGCCGCATCGATAGGGCGCCGCCTATCTGGCGGCGCTGGCGCCACGCGCGCCCACCCTTTCATCGCCTTCACAAGAAGCCCGCTCTTTGTGACGTCAGGAACACCCTTGATTTTATTAAAAAATTAAATCCCTGCTAAGTACCGGGACACCACCGCTCTGGACCTACCCGTGACAAAAAGCTGCCAAATAAAAGAAAGCATCATCCGATGCCCGCTCTTACCTTCTTGACTACGTTCTCGGACAAACTCTTCCCACTCGCTCCAAGCTTGACCTTAAGCCTTGAGCGTGTTCGGAGCCACTGACCGCATCGCTAGGCCCTCCAGTCCGGTCCGATCACCTGCCAGACATAACCGGGACATTGAAACCCCCGCTCCTCGGCCTCCGGTGCCAACAGCCGAAATCTCTCCCACTGCCCGCGGGACAACGCGCCGGCAATTCCGTTCTCAATTCCTGGAACATGCTGCGCGTGGAACCATGCATTCCTACGCAAGCATGTCAGCAACAATTGCGCAAGCACCCTCAAAACCACCAGCGACTTCGCCCTCTGGTTATTGATCGCATGCACCACGCCTCGATTGTCGCATCTGAACAAAATGCTGCGATCAGCCAGACGTTCGCCCCAAACCTCCAGGGCCACCATAACGGGAAAAAGCTCCAGCAGCAAAAGGTCCTTAGTGAAACCTTCGCGACACCATTCCTCAGGCCAAGGGGCCACGCACCAAGATCCCTCTAGGTAGCAACCGAACCCAGAGGAACCCGCCGCGTCGGTAAACAGCTGTAACCTAGCATTGTCGATCGTCGGGGCCAACCAGATCCGCACCCCATTGAAGTCCTCCAGGAACGAGGCCCAGATGGCCAAATCCCTCTTAATTTCGGAGGACAAGCGAATGAAATGATGCGGCCTGGCACACCCCGCCGTCGCCCTCTCCAGCTTTTGGCAGAAAACCCTGCCCATCGGGATCACCCGGCAAGCAAAGTTCAAGAGACCCAGCAATGACTGCGCCTGCCGCAGAGTGACTTTGCGTGACGTCACGTACTGCCCAATAACCTCGCGAAGCTTCGCAACCTTGGCCTGAGGAAGGCGACATGATCCTGCCACTGTGTCGATTTCGATCCCCAAGAACGACAAACATGAGACCGGCCCCTCCGTTTTATCCTCGGCCACAGGAACGCCAAAGTGATAAAACAAGGCTCGGATGCTGAACAACAGGTCGCTGCAGCGCGGCGAATTCGCCGGTCCCACACACAGGAAATCATCAAGGTAATGCGCAACCCCATGACCTCCCGTAGAAGACTCCACGCACCAATGTAAAAATGTGCTAAACCTTTCAAAGAACGAGCAGGAAACGGAACACCCCATCGGCAAACATTTGTCAATGAAATATTCCGCTCCGATCCGAAAACCCATAAAACCGAATGAGTCCGGATGCAACGGGAGCAACCGAAACGCTGATTCAACATCGATCTTAGCCATCAGAGCTCCCGGGCCGTAATTACGAACCATCTTCAGATCCTCGTCAAACGACTGGTACACCACCGAACATTGTCCTGGCGGTATTGCGTCGTTGACCGACGACCCTGACGGGTAAGAAAGATGCTGAATTAGCCTAAAAGCACCTGGAGTCTTCTTGGGGACTACCCCCACTGGGGAAATGACCAGGTCATGCAATGGGGGCAAGCTAAACGGGCCCTCCATCCTACCCAGTCGAACCTCTTTATCAACTTTCTCGCGCAAAACTAACGGCAAGGTGCGAGCGGATTGAAAATTTCTGAGAGCCCTGACCGATACTTCACCCGCAACTGGCAGGCGGAAACCAAACTTGAAACCTTGAAACAAAAAATTGGCGTCCGGCCTATTTGGATACCATCCCAACCACTTGGACATGGCATCCAAATTAATTGGCGTTGGGGCCCTGTTGAGTGATCCCGCTCCCGGAGGGTTTTGCATAGCCTTGCTTTCCCCTTTGGCCTTGCCGATTGCCTTTAAAACAGTTGGAGGCCGGGCGGAAGCCGCCACATTGCAAGCATGAATGTCGAAACCGACACAGCTTGCCGAAGGAACAGGTCTCATTATTGAATGCAAAGCACTTCCCCCTCGCGGTGGCCTGTCCGCCCCCGCGGTTAGCCGATCTACCCTTTCTACCCGGTCCTCCCTCCGCGCTACCCCCCAGGGCGGATGACGCAGCGCGTTGCCCATCCGCCCCCGAATTCCAGGGCTCCTTTGCAGTTTGAGAAGCCCGGGTGACCTGGAGCCAGACCTCCACGTCCTTGCAACCAAAATCAATTATCTGCAAGCAGTCCTGCTTTTCTCGGAACTTCTCGTCATACATTCGCCATTCCGTTCCTGTCGATGTGCGCTGCATGTCGTGTATCAAGTGCAGGTACCGTATGACGTTCATGTGTTCATCCGGCCTATCCTCCAGATAACACGCCGCAAAGATGCAGAAACCAGCTAGCCAGTTGTCAAATGTACGGAAAGCCTCTGCTCCTATGCCTTTCTTAGCCGTCGCTGCCTTATACTCCTTCTTCGCGTCCTTAGTCAGCACGAACATATCCACGTAATCGCCTCTACAAATCTTCCTACGGCAGCTATCCCGCAACCCCCTCAACACTGCCGTATAATCACAGTGGACCACTCCGGGCAAATTACGGCGCTTCTTGGCCCTGCGAGCGTTCTCACTAAGCCGCTTGCGCCTCTTCCGCCTCTCCTGCTGCCCTGCCGCTTTTTTAGCGTACTTCGTCGCCCCGCTTTTTCGCTCTAGTCGTGCTACTAACGTCGGACGCTTGCGACGATAGGGATGAAGAAGAGGAGGAAGTGATAGAACTAGAGCGTGTGCTGGAGCGCGAAGGCGAATGCTCGACCTCACCTGACGTTGCCGACTGCTCGGGCTCGGACTCCCCCGGTGTGGACACCTCGAAATCTTCTTCATCGCTCACGTCCACCTCAACCTCACCACGCTCACCTGAAAAAGACGACAAAGCATGGGACCCGGAAACCACTCCCAGGGCATGCCTAGTATTCCGGGGTACATCCATCCCCTCCTCGCGTCCGCGCTCCGTCCTTACTTGTTGGTTGCCTAACTGCGCCGCGGCCGCCCCCAGGTCACGGCAAGCGCGCGCTATCCGCTGGACTGCCGACCCCGACTGCGCGACGGACGCCCCCGCTTCTGCGCGCGCGCCGGAACCCCTCGCTGTCCCCGGAGACGCGGCTGCAGCCAATGGGCCCAATGCCGCCACCACCGTAGACAGGGCTGAGGCTAACTCCCCGGAAGCCTCTGGACTTCCCCAGAAATTGCGGCCATAACCGGCGGGAACGCCTACGGACGCCGGCGTATGTATCCTGGCCCGTCGGCCGGCGGGCGCCGAGAAGGGACCCACCGGCAAATGACCCGCCTGGCCTTCTGGTGACTCGCTGGCCCCCCTAGTTCTAACCTGTGTGGTCCTCGTTCCATCATCTCCCCTATCTTTTCTGTGCGGGCCCGCACTGACTATACTGCGCCTGCCGCCGCCCCCGGCGCGCGTGCCCTCCTCCCGCAGACCGGAGCTCCCTCCATCCGCAGGGAAGGCACACGCGTGGGGCTCTAAACTGTTAACTCTCTCTCCGTGCACTGACCCACTATGCCCCCCCCGCCGCTCCCCGCCGGCCCCCGGCTGTAAGGGAGGCAGCAGGGGAGACTCATGATCCTGCGGCGCCGCTGCGCGCACACGTGCGCGATCAACGCCACTTCCATCCACACTCCGGCCAAGCACCTGCGACAGGCCCCAACCGACCCGCCGCCGCTCTCCGCCCACCCCGACCCCACGGCCGGCATCCATCCGCGCCCTTGACAAGGGGGACGGGTGGGGAGATGAGACGGGAGCCTCCGCATACCGCACGCTCTGGCGCGCGCGCCCGCGGGTGCCTGCTCCCTGCCTCGATGCTGCACGCTCCTGCGGTGGAGGTGAAGGCCGATGCCCGGCCACCTCACCTCCTCTCCTCCGTGCCCCACGCCTCACCCGCCGCCCGCGGCCGGAGATTAACTCCGGTCCCGACTCCTGGGGCAGGGGAGACCGGGTCCGTCCAGCTACCGCCGCGCGGGTGCGCGCGCCGGTGGACGGAGAAAAGGCGGATGAGCCAGCTGGCCCAGCCGAGGCCCCAGCTTCCCCGCCTTCAGAGCGGTAACGAGCCGGGGTCCCGGCCGAACGGAGGGGGCGAGAGGCGGCCATAGTCAGCTCTGGTATACTCGAGGTTGAGGGGAGAGAGAAGGGTAATGTACAGCTACCTAACCACTATATATGTCACCCACCAAGTGAATTAAGTTGACTAAGCTAACTACTAATGAAGCATAAATAACTCGCCAGAAGGCAAACTAGCAGAGAGAGATCCCTAGATGACCTATGCCACCCTATATATGCTGATCCCTCCCCTATCTACCATTGGCTGTACTTTTCATAACCCCTTATGTCCACACCCATCACAGGAGGTTTAGTTCTCTCCATTCCTGTGCCTGTCATTTCGTTCTCCGTCACATAAAATAAATACTCACAGATTACTGTATCACAATTTAGTCATTAATTGACTATTGATATTTCTATGTACCTATATATCACAATCTAAGATATATATGTCCTTGTACCATTATATGGTTTGGATAGTAGATTTGAAAAAATGCAAAAAAAGGAACTGGTATTTATCTGGTGCGCAAATGGAAAGGTGCAGCCTCAATAGAAATCACACAATGTGGGCGTCTCCCTCTCCCCCACAAAACAGTAACAATATGGAACAAAAAGTGAGTGAAATCAATATGTGGCGCTCCTTAAGGTATCTATGCCAGTGCAACAAACTATAGCATGTATCAAATAATAACAGGATTGTTATCAGCAGTATACATTCCTGAATTCCACTTGTGTTTTCAGCATATCTGAGATAGATTCCTCTGTATTTTCAAGCGGACTCCTTCTCCTAATCAATTTCCTCTCCAAACGACCATAGAATAGAGGAAATAAAGGCAGGATAGTACAAAACGTTTTTGTTTTTTTTAATGCAACAAGACAACACATAAAAA
Source organism: Pseudophryne corroboree (assembly GCF_028390025.1). Lineage (NCBI taxonomy): Eukaryota > Metazoa > Chordata > Amphibia > Anura > Myobatrachidae > Pseudophryne > Pseudophryne corroboree. The sequence goes on from NC_086444.1 coordinate 672,344,854, forward strand.
CTCCATAAAATCCAATCCCATAGAATATGACACACGGGCAACAAAGAGAACCCCAGCAGGTATGGGTGATGTAATTACCAGACGTTATGGGAACCTTGCGAGTCCCCAAAATCGCATAGATGTCACAATAGTCCAGGAAGTCTCTCGGGTTTAAGGCTCCCTGGATGCGGCAATTCCTTCCTCCAAATACCGTTTGGATGATCTCCCGTGCTCCACCAACGCGTTTCAGGTCTGTTCCAGATCCTTTTTCAAGGAGATTTATTCACACTGCACACCCCATTAAGATTAAACATATATTAGATAATGTTTCGCATAGCAATGTATTTAAGGGTAGTAATAGATAATGTCCCGCACAGTAATCAATGAAGTAATATTGTACAGTTTATATAAGTGATTCTAATAGTATTATATTATGTGTGCCCGTGGGAGGTTTATATACTGTTAATCTGTGCAGCTTTTTTCAAAGGGTTAACAAAATATAGATAGCATCAGGGTATGTCCCTCATTGGTCAACTTGATCAGCGGCAACTAGTGTGGTGGGCGCGGCATCGCGGCGAGTACAACTGCCGGAAGCAGGAAGCGATTAGGCAGTGGAACGCATGACACGCCGGGCGGAGGAGGCGCGTCATGACAGCGCTGCCTATCACCATAGTATATCTGTTGCCATGGCGCGCCGGGAAACGAATATGCGTCATAGTAATGATAGAAAAAGGTTGTCTAGGAAACCGAGCACTAACAGGAAGTCTCATAGTATGGTGGAACGCACGCCATGATGAGACTTTGGAGTGCAATTATTCAATCATCTCAGTTTCCCTTGGAAGTTTAATAATATGTTGGTTTCTAATAAATGAAATGGTTATGTATGTAGGTACTAAAACATAGGCCATTGGAATTAGCAATAGGTGATAAATAGAAGAATATAAATTTAATATCAATCAATTAATTACTATGCAGGAAGTGATGTTGCTCATTATGAGGTATATAAACCCAGTGAAGCAGCCTGCATTTTATGCAGCAGCTAGGAGTGTCATTAATTGGAGAGAGGTAATCATACCAAGTTTATGGTTCTCTATGGATTTTGAGATGTAATTACCCTTAGGATTTTATATTAGTTTTATGTATGTTATGTAGTCCTGCCTTATTATGTTAGAAAAATAAATACTGGCTATACTATTTCATTTAAAGAACATGTTATAGATGGCCATACCTCTATACCTATGCTAATTGAACATAACTAGTGTATTGTGTTACGCTGGTATGTGTTACTATATATTAGGAGTATGGGTGTTTATTATCACACTATATGCATATTCATCACATCTACACTATGGACATTTGAATTGACTAGTGTATTCCACGACACTGGTATATGTTATAACATACCAGTAGTATGGGTGTTTATTAGTATCACACCATATATTTTTGTTGAATGACAGGCACCATTAAGGCCACCTGTCTTGTTGAAATTGTTATCAGTATTGAACATTCGAATTAAGGATTAAGTTATGGACGGCCATTTATCTGCATCTACAACAATTGATCATGTTGAGTGTATCCTGTTTTATTGATACATGTATTATTGACCAGGTCTATTGGTCTTTCACATACACATTTTGTTTAATCACAGGTATTATCACAGTTACCTGCCTCGTTTAAGCTGATACCTGGTTGTTATTTAAGCTGATACCTGGTCGTTATTTAAGCTGATACCTGGTCGTTATCTATCCGACTAGCTGCTCTATGTGCTTGCTTTGACCATATTGGTATGTATGACGAATATAAAAGGGGCGATTATACATAAATAATTACCATACCCATTTAGTACTATGGATTCTCTTCCCATTATAGGTTTAAAGATTACCTATGTAATTCTTTGAACCGGGTTTTGCTCAGTGGAAAATCACCGAATGGGCCACATCTAATGTTCAATTGGTATGTATAATTGCTTTATGCCAATTTAATATAAACCACTATCGGTGCATACTTTCATATACACCTTATGAATTGGTATATATGTATATTACGATAAAGATGAATATGGGATAGTATATCTTCATGTTTCTACCTATTCCATCTATACACTCGCTAATAAGCACTGAATATATGAACATTAAGTATACTCGACCTCCAAATAGGATGAAAATGATATATTTCAAATATGGTGTAGTTTTAAGAGTCAATTTTTTTGACCATTGTATATGATAATACAAATTAGAAAACAAGCCCGTTAGAATTTTCTCCCTTCCTTTGAACTATTTCTTCTTCTTTGTGAACTAGTCCTTTATTGAACCATTCTCTGTTCCTCCTCTTAATTTATTCTTTGTGATATTTGTGACATATGTTCCTCCTCATAATTTGTTCTTTGTGATATTTGTGACATATGTTATAATTATAATTTTACAGATATTCCATGTGGTGAAATCTGGTCCAATATTATATAATTTTTAATATTGTCTAATTGCCTATTGAAGACACGAAAAGACATATGTCCATATTGTGATCCTTTGGTATGTATTTGATGTACTTTTTAAGTGGTATAAGAACACTATAATGAGATAAGAATGTTTTTGTGTTATTTAGATTATAATAAACCCCTGATGAAGTCTGTAGGACGAAACACGTTGGGTTAAGACAGTGATTTCTGTCATTTCTTCAAGGAATTTCTGATGTTGTTTTGACCAAAATGGATTAATATCAAAACAACGATTGTCTGTACAAACATCATTTATTGTCATGTATTGTCATCTTGGGCAAATTGTAAACAATTTTATTCATTGTTTTAATTGTTTTGTTTAAAGAATAAAAATTATATTTTTAAGGTTGTTTCAGTATTTAACAAACTCGTGCATACCAAAGAACGATATTAGCTCCCTGGGGAAACTCTTTTTTTCTGTACTGTTTAAGCATTGTACCCTATCTAACAGGGGGTATTTTCCCAAAAGGCGTAGCTCTATTCATCTTTAGCGCGAGAAATGCCTTACATTTCTCTCTCTCTCTCTCTCTCTCTCTCTCTCTCTCTCTCTCTCTCTCTATATATATATATATATATATATATATGCGTATGAAAGGACAAGCTCAGGAGTACAGAAAAGGGATTGTTGCGTACTAGGGTTAGAGGCATTTATACTTACTGTACTAACTGTACTAACTGTTGTCGTGAACTTATAAGTCCAAGAGGAGCAGTAAGAGCTGGAAGCTGTGGAGAGAGAGAATAAGGGAGTCATTCCAAGTTGATCGTAGCTGTGCTAAATTTAACACAGCTACGATCATCTTCCCTGACATGCGGGGGGACGTCCAGCACAGGGCTAGTCCACCCCGCATGTCAGTCCGCCCCCCCTCCTGCAGAAGTGCAAAAGCATCGCACAGCGGTGATGCCTTTGCACTTCATGAGTTGCTCTCGGCCAGTGCAGCTTTAGCGCGCTGGCCGGGAGCTACTCATCGCTGCCTGGCCCGCAGCCGCTGCAGCCCGCCCCCCGTTCGGTCTGGCCATGCCTGCGTTGGCCGGACCGCACCCACGAAACGGTGGCCAAACGCCGCCATTCCGCCATCTCTCGCCCAGCGATCGCCTCTGCCTGTCAATCAGGCAGAGGCAATCGCATCCCAGCTAGGGCCTTCGGCCGTCTTGCATGCGCCGGCGCCGCGCAGTAGGGACCCGTTCGCTCTGCTGCATTAAAAAGCAGAGAGCGAACGGCTCAGAATGACCCCCTAAGTTCATTCAACACGATTAAAGACACTGCATACACAGGAAGAGGCACCTGGGGGTGCAGATTGCATAAGCCTTATATTGATTTATAGCAAATGCTCAGCGTTGGTAGCCAGTTATACAGCATTAACGTGACTAATAGAATTATCTGACTGTCAGCCATTACTGGAGTTGCTGGATATCTACTGGTCTACTAAAGGAGTGTCTACAAGCGATGCGGTATTGGATTCCCAACACAGATCCGCAAAGGGAGTGTGAGCGATTTGCCTAAACCCCAGTTACAATAGGAAAGGTCTACAATACGTGGCAAGATTGCACAGAGAGGCAGACACTAATATAAAATTCTAATAGGAATTCTCCTGAAAGGGGATATCACTACGTTTATCTAAGGTGGATGGTCATTACATTGCATTACAGTTGACAGTAAATACCTATGGACCCCAATAGTGCACTACAAAGGTAAAGAGTACCCGGGGCACTCTCATTTTTTAAACTGATGTGGTTACAGAGGTTTTTTTTGTATTGCATGCATCTTTATGTATAGGTATCTTATCCAGGGGTTAGCGAGGGGATATATATGTGATATTTATATTGTACATTATAGTTATATGACCTTGATACATTAAATCTGTTACACTTACCATTCATTTGGTTTGTACGGAAATTGATCCAAGGAGTCTGAAAGAGGAGCAGGTATATAAATCATAAGGGTAACACTGTACATCTTTATATGCAGTTAGCAAACATTACAGGCTGTACATCTGTAAAACCTCACTGGTACTAGGTATGCAAAACTGCAGTCACTGTGTATAGTGCATCACACTTACTCTGCCCCGGCTGGTCATGGGTTCAGGCACAGATACCAGAGGGTCCACTGAATAATCAGGTGTTTAATTACAGTTTCATTGTGGGAGTGGACTACAGGTGTCGGTGCAGCACATAAAGAATTGGGCGCCAGGCCATCTCATAATACAGCATAAAGTGTATTTAACATCAAAGCAGGGATATAGCAGGGATAACTTCTGAACACTTCTCCAGCACAAAGCATAATGGTTACATTCGATTATACATCAGGGCACCTCCTCCAGCGCATTACTTAATTGCAGCGGCATGTATATGGCGAACAGCAGTACATACCAGGGCATTCTGTGACCAGTAGTGCTACACATATCAGGTTACCGTCTCTCTCTCTGTCATAGCGAGGACTCTTGTCCATGGGGGCTTCTAATCATGCCGCGTGGCTTCCGACCACTCACCCAGATACATACTCTCTTGAGACTCACACCTGTAACACACTCTTCTCCTGGCATCACCCTTTCACTGGATTCCGAGTACTGCTGCTCTCACACTGCGGTCTCTCCCTCTGTCAGGTGCCTTGCTGCATCTGGCATCTCTCCCCACATAAACATGTGAGGAGCCCTTACTGGGGCTACATCTTTCCAGCTCACACACCACGCCTCTCTCCTAGCTAACACACGTGCTTCTCCTAGCTAACACTCCAGGCTTCTGGGCTGCAAAAGACCATGCTGTTGCTGCATGACAACCTTTTGTAACCTTTTATTCCCGGGGAGACATTCCATCTGGGATTTCCCGCCCTGAGCTGCAAATTGGTGAGCCCTGCCTTTGCTTTTTGCAGGCTGATCTGTCTTGATGTGAGCTGGGCTGTTAACCCCTTCTATGCTGCAAGCTGTAGGCTGCTGGCTCAGTTCTATGCAGCTCCAGCAACCCTTTTACTTTTATTACACAGTCATGCTGGCACCTGTAGTGCCACAGTTGCTTTGTGCTTGCAGGCCCTTGCAGTTCCAGGGTATTACACATCACTAGGTATATATCACACAGAAATGGGGTTTTTATATATATATATATATATATATATATAGATGAACGATAATGGTGGCACTCAGCGATAAGTAAATCAGACGACAACCAACCTGGTTAACAGTCAACCAGGTTGGTTGTCGTCTGATTTACTTATCGCTGAGTGCCACCATTATCGTTCATCCATATGCTCCACGGAGAGGTTGTGCACCAGACTTTCACACCGATAAGCGTGAGTGCCGGACATTTTTTGTTTGTCTTATATATATATATATATATATATATATATTAGGGCTGGGCAAGTTAACGCAATAATATCGCGTTAACGCATTAGCTAATTAACGGGCGACAATTATTTTAACGCGCACCGGCAGCTGCCTTGGAAGGACAGAGGCTAAGCCGCGGCGCTATTCTAACTACAATGCCGTCCGTGAGCCAATCGGAGGTCACGGACCGGCAGCCAATCAGGAGCTGCCATTTGGCAGCTACTGATTGGCTGCCAGCCCGTGACCTCCGATTGGCTCACGGACGGCATTGTAGTTAGAATAGCATTGCAGCTCTGTTGCTCCTTGCCGTGGCTGCCTGGCGGTTCGCAGGCAGCTGGCCCTGTCCCGATCTTTGCTGCTGCCTCCCTTGGTCCCCTCAAAATGTAAGTTTTGTAGAATGCAGGGGGGAGGAATGGGCAGCAGTGCAAGTATGCGGGAACTTAGATATCTGGCACTGGGGGGGGGGATGTATACCTGGCACTGGGAGCATATCTGGCACTGGGGGAACTTGTGTACCTGGCACTGGGGTATAACTGGCACTGGGGGCATATTTGGCCCTGAGGGGCATGTATACCTGGCACTGGGGGCTTACCTGGCACTGGGGGCATATCTGGCCCTGGGGGGCATGTATACCTGGCACTGGGGGCTTATCTGGTACTGGGGGATATCTGGCACTGGGGGTATATCTGGCACTGGGGGCATATCTGGCACTGGGAGGACATGTGTACCTGGCACTGGGGGTATATCTGTCACTGGGGGGCATGTATACCTGGCACTGGGGGAACATCTGTCACTGGGGGGGCATGTATACCTGGCACTGGGGGATATCTGGCACTGGTGGGACATGTGTGGTGCATACAGTAGTTAGCTGCAGGCAGCCATGGAGACCGTGACAGCGCCGGTGCCATTTCAAGTGTATTGCTGGCCACCAGCGAGCCAATAGGAACTTGAGTACTGGCAGCCAACCAGGAGCGCAATACACTACTTTTGAATTCATTATTGAATCTTGCGCATAACAATGCGATTAATCGCGATTAATCTATGAAAATCATGCGATTAATCGCGATTAGAAATTTTAATCGTTGCCCACCACTAATATATATATATATATATATATATATATATATATATGTTGTGCTCATAAGTTTACATACCCTAGCAGAATTTGTGATTTTCTGGCCATTTGTCAGAGAATATGAATGATAACTCACAAACTTTTCTTTCACTCATGGTTAGTGGTTGGGTGAAGCCATTTATTGTCAAACAACTGTGTTTACTCTTTTTAAATCATAATGACAACAGAAGCTACCCAAATGACCCTGATCAAAAGTTTACATACCCCAGTTCTTAATACCTTGTATTGCCCCCTTTAACATCAATGACAGCTTGAAGTATTTTGTGGTAGTTGTGGATGAAGCTCTTTATTTTCTCAGATGGTAAAGCTGCCCATTCTTCTTGGCAAAAAGCCTCCAGTTCCTGTAAATTCTTGGGCTCTCTTGCATGAACTGCACGTTTGAGATCTCCCCAGAGTGGCTCAGTGATATTGAGGTCAGGAGACTGAGATGGCCACTCCAGAACCTTCACTTTATTCTGCTGTAACCAATGACAGGTCGACTTGGCCTTGTGTTTTGGATCATTGTCTTGTTGGAACGTCTAAGTACGTCCCATGCGCAGCTTCCGGGCTGATAAGTGCAAATTTTCCTCCAGTATTTTCTGATAACATGCTGCATTCATCTTGCCATCAATTTTGACCAAGTTTCCAGTGCCTTTGTAGCTCACACATCCCCAAAACATCAGCGACCCACCTCCGTGTTTCACAGTAGGAATGGTGTACCTTTCACCATAGGCCTTGTTGACTCCTCTCCAAATGTAACGTTTATGGTTGTGGCCAAAAAGTTCAATTTTGGTCTCATCACTCCAAATGACTTTGTTCCAGAAGTTTTGAGGCTTGTCTCTGTGCTGTTTGGGAGTATTGTAAGCGGAATGCTTTGTGGCATTTGCGTAGTACAGGTTGAGTATCCCTTATCCAAAATGCTTGGGACCAGAAGAATTTTGGATATCTGATTTTTCTGTATTTTGGAATAATTGCATACCATGATGAGATATCATGGCGATGGGACCCAAGTCTAACACAGAATGCATTTATGTTACATATACACCTTATACACACAGCCTGAAGGTAATTTTAGTCAATATTTTTTATAACTTTGTGCATTAAATAAAGTGTGTGTACATTTACACAATTCATTTATGTTTCACATATACCTTATACACACAGCCTGAAGGTCATTTAATACAATATTTTTAATAACTTTGTGTATTAAACAAAGTTTGTGTACATTGAGCCATCAAAAAACAAAGGTTTCACTATCTCACTCTCACTCAAAAAATTCCGTATTTCTGAATATTCCGTATTTCGGAATATTTGGATATGGGATACTCAACCTGTATACAGGTTGAGTCTCCCTTATCCAAAATGCTTGGGACCAGAGGTATTTTGGATATGGGATTTTTCCGTATTTTGGAATAATTGCATACCATAATGAGATATCATGGTGATGGGACCTAAATCTAAGCACAGAATGCATTTATGTTTCATATACACCTTATACACACAGCCTGAAGGTAATTTTAGCCAATATTTTTTATAACTTTGTGCATTAAACAAAGTGTGTCTGCATTCACACAATTCATTTATGTTTCATATACACCTTATACACACAGCCTGAAGGTCATTTAATACAATATTTTTAATAACTTTGTGTATTAAACAAAGTTTGTGTACATTGAGCCATCAAAAAATAAAGGTTTCACTATCTCACTCTCACTCAAAAAAGTCCGTATTTCGGAATATTCCGTATTTCGGAATATTTGGATATGGGATACTCAACCTGTATATATAAAACATCCATCCCCCCACAGATCCTTACCTTTGATTGTGGGAGGTTGCAGTCTCTATATATTCCTCCCTGATACATCCCACGGAGCTAGCTGGGGAGAAATCATATCTTCCCAAGTAGATCAGGAAAGGGTGTGGCCTCTGGCATGAGGGGGCGGAGCCTCAGGAGGGGAGGAAGAATGGATGGATGTATGCTGCAGTAGATATTGGTGGCTGGTCCAGGAGGAAGGAGTAGCCATGCAAAGAGGGTAGGGGGGAGCAGGCATCGGGTACTTCTGCTGCTGGCTCTGCTGTCAGACTGTGAGATGTCTGCATTCTCGGCCAGACAGCAGCTGAAAGGGGTGGGGGCAGCGGCTGCAGCTTATAGCATCCATCGAAGCTGCACCTACTCAGTAAGATAAGGGAGGGGAGAGGGGGAGGGCACGCATATGTAAATAATAGTTAAAAGATATTCCTAGATGATGGAGGGGCACATGCCTTGATGCTCCCTCAGTCAGAATCCATCACTGGCTAGTCACAGCTGCATGTGAGAGGGGCGTGCTTTGATATGAGCTGAAAGCACTCCCCATTCTAAAGCTGCACTTCTGTAAGGTGCCGCTTCTTTTTTTTTATTTTTTATGGGCTTTCACTGCCAAGCGCATGGCCCCGCCCCCCTCTTCCTGCTCTCTCACAGTGACAGCTGGAGGCACCGATAGCGGTGCCTCCGAAACACATTTAACACAGGGTTTTTTTCAAGGAAAAAATTATTAAAATAATATCAGTGCTAAAGCAGATACTTATGACACAGAATATGTGTCATAAGTATCTCTTTGTATTATTGTATTCATTAATGACAGGGGAGGCACTGCCTCCCCTGAATGCACGTCCCTAATAGATAGATAGATAGATAGATAGATAGATAGATAGATAGATAGATAGATAGATAGATAGATAGATAGATATACACTGCTCAAAAAAATAAAGGGAACACTAAAATAACACATCCTAGATTTGAATGAATGAAATATTCTTATTAAATACTTTGTTCTTTACATAGTTGAATGTGCTGACAACAAAATCACACAAAAATTATCAATGGAAATCAAATTTATTAACCCATGGAGGTCTGGATTTTGAGTCACCCTCAAAATTAAAATAGAAAAACACACTACAGGCTGATCCAACTTTGATGTAATGTCCTTAAAACAAGTCAAAATGAGGCTCAGTAGTGTGTGTGGCCTCCACGTGCCTGTATGACCTCCCTACAACCCACACAAGTGGCTCAGGTAGTGCAGCTCATCCAGGATTACACATCAATGCGAGTTGTGGCAAGAAGGTTTGCTGTGTCTGTCAGCGTAGTGTCCAGAGCAGGGAGGCGCTATCAGGAGACAGGCCAGTACATCAGGAGACGTGGAGAAGGCCATAGGAGGGCAACAACCCAGCAGCAGGACCGCTACCTCCGCCTTTGTGCAAGGAGGAACAGGAGGAGCACTGCCAGAGCCCTGCAAAATGACCTCCAGCAAGCCACAAATGTGCATGTGTCTACTCAAACGATCAGAAACAGACTCCATGAGGGTGCTATGAGGGCCCGACGTCCACAGGTGGGGGTTGTGCTTACAGCCCAACACCGTGCAGGACGTTTGGCATTTGCCAGAGAACACCAAGATTAGCAAATTCGCCACTGGCGCCCTGTGCTCTTCACAGATGAAAGCAGGTTCTCACTGAGCACATGTGACAGATGTGACAGATGTGACAGAGTCTGGAGACGCCAAGGAGAATGTTCTGCTGCCTGCATCATCCTCCAGCATGACCGGTTTGGCAGTGGGTCAGTAATGGTGTGGGGTGGCATTTCTTTGGGGGGCCGCACAGCCCTCCATGTGCTCGCCAGAGGTAGCCTGACTGCCATTAGGTACCGAGATGATATCCTCAGACCCCTTGTGAGACCATATGCTGGTGCGGTTGGCCCTGGGTTCCTCCTAATGCAAGACAATGCTAGACCTTGTCAAAGTCAGAAAAATATCATGATGCACACTGCCATATTTGCACCTCATATGTGTCCCCGCTGCGCGTGCGTACGCTCTCCCGTGCGTGCGCATACTCGCTGTTATGTGCACCCGCAGGCGCACGGTATGCGCATTTACGGTGAAGTTTATGTGCGCCTAGCGTGCGACTCAATCGTTACATATTTTCACCATATAATGTATTTTGTAGATTATGGTCCCTTTGATAGAATCTGAAAGTTTCGTTAATGTAGCATGTTCATAGACAAAGAGATCCCTCTTTGTTTGATACGAAGGGTCAGACAAGGGTTATACAGTGGTGTTTAGTATCCATCGGAAGAGTATTTAATTAGCAATATTCCGGTGTTGGTTTGAAGCGGATTAATCGCTCGTGCGAATAGTTATGGACATAAGTTTATGGACTTTTACTATTATTTGCACTTTATTATCCATGCGGCGGGAAACCTAGTTTCCCACCCACCTGAGCAGTTGGAAATAGTCACAGCCCACCTGTATGTGAATCAACCTATGACCTTTTGTTATAATGCGAAGACGAATTCCTGTGTCCAATGAACAATAAGAATATAGGGACCATTGTACAGTATTATGTGTAGGGTATAAAAGGACAAGCCGACCTGATCCAGCTCTCTATTCTCTTCAACGGTTCTCATTGCTGATAATCGGGAGCTGGATATCCAGAGGCGCATGCGATTGTTTTCCCTTGAGCGTAAGTTTTCTCCGCAATCATATTGTCTTTCTTGTTATTGTGAGCCATATATCTCTCTCTCTCTCTTCTCCCTTTTCTCTCTCGTTTCTGTTATATTGTTATTGTACTGCTATTGTATTTCATGTGTAGTTATCTGGTTAGGTAGTCTATGTTATATTGGTAGTGTATGACTTGTATTGTTTTATTCTTTTTGAACGTTCATTCATTTCCTTAAAAGGCGTTAGACCCTTAGACCGGTATTGTGTGTGTGTGTTCATTATATTGCAGTGGGTAATAGGAGCGTCTCTATCGCTCAAACAGCTTTAGTGTAAACCATCTTACACTGTGTTGCATTTTCACCTTATCACTGCACAAGGGTTTATTGCATAAATACATTGTTTATGGTATAGTTATAAAGGTTTAACATTGTGAGCGTCTGCGCCGCTGGTGATCTCCTCGTGGTCCCGAGCGTCCGCTACGCTAATAGCGTATCATTACGTTAGTCGGCAGCCAATAGCGTGCCTGCCTGTGATCTCTTGGCCGTGAGCGAACGTGACGCTTGAGCGTCTCGACCACGGCTAAGCGATTGTTACGCAACGTGCGTACCCTTACGGTATTCCATACGCCAATAGCGTACTGTGTTCTTCCACCTTTTAGAGGGTTTTATGTAAGATAAATATTCAGCTTTATCAACCTCATGTGGCTGGAGTGTGTCAGCAGTTCCTGCAAGACATTGATGCTATGGACTTGCCCACCCGTTCCCCAGACCTGAATCCAATTGAACACATCTTGGACATCATGTCTCGCTCCATCCACCAACGCTACGTTGCACCACAGACTGTCCAGGAGTTGGTGGATGCTTTAGTCCAGGTCTGGGAGGAGATCCTTCAGGAGACCATCCGCCACCTCATAAGGATCATGCCCAGGCGTTGTAGGGAGGTCATACAGGCACGTGGAGGCCACACACACTACTGAGCGTCATTTTGACTTGTATTAAGGACATTACATCAAAGTTGGATCAGCCTGTAGTGTGTTTTTCCACTTTAATTTTGAGGGTGACTCCAAATCCAGACCTCCATGGGTTAATAAATTTGATTTCCATTGATAATTTTTGTGTGATTTTGTTGTCAGCACATTCAACTATGTAAAGAACAAAGTATTTAATAAGAATATTTCATTCATTCAGATCTAGGATGTGTTATTTTAGTGTTCCCTTTATTTTTTTGAGCAGTGTATATATACATAAAACAGAAAACAGAGTGCGCTAAAACATATACATACTGTAGATTGAATATTATTCAATTCACAGTCATAATCGAAGGTTCTCTTGGATTCTGGTCCTCTTAATGACTTCCCATTGGGGGCCTACAGAGAAACCCACTCACCAGCGAAAGATATTCCCCCGACAAAAAAAATAATAATTAATAATAGAACTTGAATGAAAATAATTTTTAATACATGATTTTACATAACATGCTTTTTTAAAATATACACGATCAATTGGACACACACCAATTTGCTTAGATGGTACAATAGAATAGCCTCCTCACCTTAACGGTGTGAGCTCGAGGGAGGGTACTCAAAGCAAGAGGATAGTGTACAATAACCAATAAACCCCATACGTTTCATCCTGACGGACTTCTTCAGGGGATAAAATGATGTCTGGGTGAAAAAAATATAGTAAATGTGAGGAATATATGGAAGGAATTTGTGGGGGAAGTTGAAAGTACATACCGTATATACTCGATTATAAGCCGACTTTTTCAGCACGTTTTTTTGTGCTGAAAAAGCCACCTCGGCTTACAACCGAGTCAGCGTTAGGAGGGACACGGAGAGCGCAGTGCGCGGCTCTCCTGTGTCCCTCCTCCATCTCTGGCGGTGTGTGTGTTAAAGGAAGTGCACGAACCGGCACTTCCTTTAACACACGACGCTGCCGCCGGAGACGCAGGAGGGACACAGGAGAGCCGCGCACTGCGCTCTCCGTGTCCCTCCTTCAGAAGACAGCGCGGGAGCGACGGAGGGTAAGTATCTAGCACTGAGGGGCATATCTGGCACTGTGGGGCACATCTGGCACTGTGGGGCATATCAGGCACATCTGGCACTGTGGGGAATATCTGGCACTGTGGGGCATATCTGGCACATCTAGCACTGTGGGGCATATCTGGCACTGTGGGGCATATCTAGCACTGTGGGGCATATCTGGCACTGGGGCATATCTGGCACTGTGGGGCATATCTGGCACTGTGGGGAATATCTGGCACTGTGGGGCATATCTGGCACTGTGGGGCATATCTGGCACTGTGGGGCATATCTGGCACATCTGGCACTGTGGGGCATATCTGGCACTGTGAGGGCATATCTGGCAGTATGAGGGCATATCTGGCACTGAGGGCTGTGTACGGCTAGAGCTGCATTTCCCACCCTAGGCTTATACTCGAGTCAATACGTTTTCCCAGGTTTTTGGGGTAAAATTAGGTGCCTCGGCTTATATTCGGGTCGACTTATACTCGAGTATATACGGTACTTATAAAGTAGGTACTTACCTAAAACCCTAGCAGGTTGAGGTCCACTAAGCGGACTACCCGATTTTTGTTGGATTCGTAGACCAATATGCTATATATATAGATGAATCTAATAAATACAAATTTTGTGTTGATAAGTGTATATTCATACCTCGTTAAATCAATAATAGTGAAAAAAAAACTTGTGCTAACCTAAATTTCAATAAAAGTCCAGTACAAGATGTTCAGGCTTAATGTGATTATTTGTATTAATCAAACCCTGGTGATTTAATTGAGGCTAATTACCACCTCTGTAATAGAAAAAAGTGAACATTTAGTTTTTTATTAATATTTTTTATTTATTGTAAGCATAAAGTTTTTCTAAAAAACTTTTTACTAACCTAAAAATTGAGGGGAGAGTTTTTCAGAGCTTATGTAAGCCGCTGTGTTTCTCAAACCGTAGTAATTTTATAGGTGATTAATACCTCTACAAAAATAATAATAAATGTATGTGAGTGTGTTACCTAGTAAACATCTAAAGTTAAAAAATTGGTAATTACTTCATACCAATAAGAGATCCATAATATATGTCCCCAATCACAAATCTGATTCTGGACAATGTGAAAGGTCCCTTTTCACTAAAAAAGAGAGAGAATGAGTGTGAAACGTGTAATTAAAAAGATTTATTAGTGAGAATAAGCAAAAAAGAAGAATATCCATACCAATAGATATTCCAAGGTCAGTAACAGCAACAAAGGTCAGAGCCAATCAGTAATACGAAAAAATCCCTCTTCTCTATAATAAGGAAACAGTATGTGCGTCAGGTTTATCGATATATTATATATTAGTATATGGAAAGTAAATTCATAGCATACATAATGATACCACAGCCTGAATGACTGATTTGTATACAGAAGTGTGTACAGAAAAAAGTCCAATGTCAAAACACCTTAAATAACAGAGACAGTTTTCCTTCAGTTCAATGAAGTTATAACATATTGATGTATATTTTCCATAGAAAAGTAAAAAATCCACCCGCATAGTAACCCTTTCAAATAAGTACAAAAACAAATAACTTAACATATGCATAACATCACCAGTAGGTAGAATAACATCATTCAATATCCAGAAATGATAAAATCCGGTGGTCTCCCTTGGTACATTAGATTCTACAATAATTGTATTGTTCTATAAATGGTCAACACACATATTATTAGTAATCACTTCTGAATCCTCCCGCACCTACCCCACCCGCCACTATCAAGGCACAGGATCTTGCTTCCTACTTCAAGGAGAAGATTGATAAGATCCGAGATGAAATGGTATGCTCTTCGGCAGCCAGTGACCTGCTCCGTTCTTTACCTGAACCCTCTGGCACTCTTTCTTCATTTGATCCCACAAATGAAGATGAAGTATCATCACTCGTCTCATCCTGCTTCTCTACTACCTCTCCTCTTGATCCTTTACCCTCACAAATAAGTAAAGCTCTGTCTCTGGTGCTCATCCCTACCTTAACTAACATCTGTAATCTCTCTCTCTCTACTGGTATTTTTCCTTCACTCTTCAAGCATGCAGTGATTACTCCCATTTAAAAAAAAAAAAAATTCTGACCCTAATGCTCTCTCAAACTACCGCCCTATCTCTCAGCTCCCTTGTCTCTCTAAGCTACTTGAGAGACTTGCCTACACTCGACTCACACACTTTCTTAACTCATACACTTTGTTGGACCCACTCCAGTCAGGCTTCCGTTCCCAACATTCCACAGAGACAGCACTGACTAAAGTGGTTAATGATTTGGTCACTACGAAGTCTAAAGGCCACTACTCACTACTTATTCTTCTAGATCTATCTGCTGCATTTGACACTGTAGACCACTCTCTTCTCATACAGACACTACAATCCCTAGGTCTTAAAGACACAGCCCTTTCTTGGTTCCTATCGTACCTATCTAATCGCTCCTTCAGTGTTCGCTTCTCTGAATCTACCTCCTCTTCGCTACCTCTTTCAGTTCGAGTACCGCAAGGCTCAGTCTTGGGTCCTCTGCTTTTCTCTATCTATACCTCATCTCTTGGTAAACTAATCAGCTCTTTTGGTTTTCAGTATCATCTGTACACAGATGATACTCAAATCTACCTATCCTCCCCTGACTTGTCCCTATCTGTACTGGACCGTGTCACTGAATGCCTTTCTGCCATTTCATCCTGGATAACATCTCGCCACCTCAAACTGAATATTTCAAAGACAGAGTTAATTATATTCCTCTGACGTCCTAGTGGATGCTGGGTACTCTGTAAGGACCATGGGGAATAGACGGGCTCCGCAGGAGACTGGGCACTCTTAAAAGAAAGATTAGGTACTATATCTGGTGTGCACTGGCTCCTCCCTCTATGCCCCCCCTCCAGACCCCAGTTAGAATCTGTGCCCGGCCAGAGCTGGATGCACCTAGTGGGCTCTCCTGAGCTTACTAGAAAAGAAAGTATTTGTTAGGTTTTTTATTTTCAGTGAGATCTGCTGGCAACAGACTCACTGCTACGAGGGACTGAGGGGAGAGAAGCAAACCTACCTGCAGCTAGCTTGTGCTTCTAAGGCTACTGGACACCACTAGATCCAGAGGGATCGAACACAGGGCCCGACCTCGATCGTCCGTTCCCGGAGCCGCGCCGCCATCCCCCTTGCAGAGCCAGAAGACGGAAGATTCCAGGAGAAAATCGGCGGCTGAAGACTCCGGTCTTCAATAAGGTAGCGCACAGCACTGCAGCTGTGCGCCATTGCTCCCACAGCACACCACACGCTCCGGTCACTGGTGGGTGCAGGGCGCTGGGGGGGGGGGCGCCCTCGGCTGCAATATGTATACCTTTTTGGCAAAATGCACATAATACAGTTATAAACTGTATATGTGCCTAATCCCCCGCCATAAATATTATTAAAAAAGCGGGAGAAGCCCGCCGCTGAAGGGGCGGGGCTATCTTCCTCAGCACAGCCAGCGCCATTTTCTCTTCACAGCTCCGCTGGAAGGACGCTCCCCAGGCTCTCCCCTGCAGTATACACTACGAGAAGGGTAAAAAAGAGAGGGGGGGCCACACAAATTTAGGCGCAAAAGGTGATATAAGCAGCTATTGGGGGAAAATTCACTTTGTATTAGTGTAAATCCCTCTGTTATATAGCGCTCTGGTGTGTGCTGGCATACTCTCTCTCTGTCTCCCCAAAGGACTTTGTGGGGTCCTGTCCTCAGTCAGAGCATTCCCTGTGTGTGTGTGCGGTGTGTCGGTACGGCTGTGTCGACATGTTTGATGAGGACGCTTACGTGGAGGCGGAGCAGGATCCGATAAGTGTGATGTCGCCCCCTGCGGGGCCGACACCAGAGTGGATGGATATGTGGAAGGTATTAACCGACAGTGTCAACTCCTTGCATAAAAGGTTTGATGACGTAACAGCTTTGGGACAGCCGGCATCTCAGCCCGCGCCTGCCCAAGCGTCTCAGAGGCCATCAGGGGCTCAAAAACGCCCACTACCTCAGATGACAGACATAGATGTCGACACGGAGTCTGACTCCAGTGTAGACGAGGATGAGACAAATGTACAATCCACAAGGGCCATCCGATGCATGATTACGGCAATGAAAAATGTGTTGCACATTTCTGACATTAACCCGGTTACCACTAAAAAGGGTATTATGTTTGGGAAGAAAAAGCAGCCAGTGACTTTTCCCCCATCTGATGAGTTAAATGAATTGTGTGAAGAAGCGTGGTGTTCCCCAGATAAGAAATTAGTGATTTCTAAGAGGTTACTAATGGCGTACCCTTTCCCGCCAACGGACAGGTTGCGTTGGGAAACATCCCCTAGGGTGGACAAGGCGCTCACACGCTTATCAAAAAAGGTGGCACTGCCGTCTCAGGATACGGCCGCCTTAAAGGAGCCTGCAGATAGAAAGCAGGAGGCTATCCTGAAGTCTGTGTATACACACTCAGGTACTATACTGAGACCTGCTATTGCTTCAGCATGGATGTGTAGTGCTGCAGCAGCATGGTCTGATTACCTGTCAGATAACATTGATTCCCTTGACAGGGATACTATTTTGCTAACCATAGAGCATATTAAAGACGTAGTCTTATATATGAGGGATGCACAGAGGGACATTTGCCGGCTGGCATCTAGAATTAATGCAATGTCCATTTCTGCCAGGAGAGTATTATGGACTCGGCAGTGGACAGGTGATGCTGATTCTAAAAGGCACATGGAAGATTTGCCTTATAAGGGTGAGGAATTGTTTGGGGACGTTCTCTTGGACCTCGTATCCACAGCAACAGCTGGGAAGTCGACTTTTTTACCTCAGGTTCCCTCACAGCCTAAGAAAGCACCGTATTATCAAGTACAGTCCTTTCGGCCTCAGAAAGGCAAGCGGGTCAGAGGCGCGTCCTTTCTGCCCAGAGGCAGGGATAGAGGGAAAAAGCTGCACCAGACAGACAGTTCCCAGGAACAAAAATCCTCCCCTGCTTCCACTAAGTCCACCGCATGACGCTGGGGCTCCACAGGTGGAGCCAGGTGCGGTGGGGGCCCGTCTCCGGAACTTCAGCGACCAGTGGGTTCACTCACAGGGGGATCTCTGGGTTCTACAAGTGGTATCTCAGGGATACAAGCTGGAGTTCGAGACGTCTCCCCCTCGCCGTTACCTCAAATCAGCCTTGCCAGCTACTCCCAAGGAAAGGGAGGTAGTACTGGCGGCAATTCACAAGCTGTACCTTCAGCAGGTGATAATCAAAGTTCCCCTCCTTCAACAGGGACGGAGTTACTATTCCACAATGTTTGTGGTACCGAAACCAGACGGTTCGGTAAGACCCATTCTAAATTTGAAATCCTTGAACACTTATATAAGGAAGTTCAAGTTCAAAATGGAATCGCTCAGGGCGGTTATTGCAAGCCTGGAAGAGGGGGATTTTATGGTGTCACTGGACACCAAGGATGCTTACCTACATGTCCCCATTTACCCACCTCACCAGGAGTACCTCAGGTTTGTGGAACAGGACTGCCATTACCAATTCCAGACGTTGCCGTTTGGTCTGTCCACGGCACCGAGGGTATTTACCAAGGTAATGGCCGAAATGATGATACTCCTTCGAAAGAAGGGAGTTATAATTATCCCGTACTTGGACGATCTCCTTATAAAGGCAAGGTCCAAGGAGCAGTTGTTGGTCGGAGTAGCACTATCTCAGGAAGTGCTGCAACAGCAAGGCTGGATTCTGAATATCCCAAAGTCGCAGCTGGTTCCTACGACGCGTCTGCTGTTCTTGGGCATGATTCTGGACACAGAACAGAAGAAGGTGTTTCTCCCGGAAGAGAAGGCCAAGGAGTTGTCATCTCTGGTCAGAGACCTCCTGAAACCAAGACAGGTGTCGGTGCATCACTGCACGCGAGTCCTGGAAAAGATGGTAGCTTCTTACGAAGCAATTCCATTCGGCAGGTTCCATGCAAGGATCTTTCAGTGGGATCTGTTAGACAAGTGGTCCGGATCGCATCTTCAGATGCATCGGCTGATCACCCTGTCCCCGAGGGCCAGGGTGTCTCTGCTGTGGTGGCTGCAGAGTGCTCATCTTCTCGAGGGCCGCAGATTCGGCATTCAGGACTGGGTCCTGGTGACCACGGATGCAAGCCTCCGAGGTTGGGGGGCAGTCACTCAGGGAAGAAACTTCCAAGGACAATGGTCGAGTCAGGAGACTTCCCTACACATAAATATTCTGGAACTAAGGGCCATTTACAATGCCCTAAGTCAAGCAGAACCCCTGCTTCAAAACCAGCCGGTGCTGATTCAGTCAGACAACATCACGGCTGTCGCCCATGTAAACCGACAGGGCGGCACAAGAAGCAGGATGGCGATGGCAGAAGCCACAAGGATTCTCCGATGGGCGGAGACTCACGTGCTAGCACTGTCAGCAGTGTTCATTCCGGGAGTGGACAACTGGGAAGCAGACTTCCTCAGCAGACACGACCTCCACCCGGGAGAGTGGGGACTTCATCCAGAAGTCTTCCAGCTGATTGTAAATCGTTGGGAAAGGCCACAGGTGGACATGATGGCGTCCCGCCTCAACAAAAAGCTAAAAAGATATTGCGCCAGGTCAAGGGACCCTCAGGCGATAGCTGAGGACGCTCTAGTGACACCGTGGGTGTACCAGTCGGTTTATGTGTTCCCTCCTCTTCCTCTCATACCAAAGGTACTGAGGATAATAAGAAAGAGAGGAGTAAGAACTATACTCATCGTTCCGGATTGGCCAAGAAGAACTTGGTACCCGGAACTACAAGAAATGATCTCAGAGGACCCTTGGCCTCTGCCGCTCCGACAGGACCTGCTACAGCAGGGGCCCTGTCTGTTCCAAGACTTACCGCGGCTGCGTTTGACGGCATGGCGGTTGAACGCCGGATCCTAATGGAAAAGGGCATTCCGGTTGAAGTCATTCCTACGCTGATAAAAGCTAGGAAGGATGTGACAGCAAAACATTATCACCGCACATGGCGAAAATATGTTGCTTGGTGTGAGGCCATGAAGGCCCCAACAGAGGAATTTCAGCTGGGTCAATTTCTGCACTTCTTACAGTCAGGAGTGACTATGGGCCTAAAATTGGGATCCATTAAAGTCCAGATTTCGGCCCTGTCTATTTTCTTTCAAAATGAACTGGCATCACTGCCTGAAGTTCAGACGTTTGTTAAGGGAGTGCTGCATATTCAGCCCCCTTTTGTGCCTCCAGTGGCACCTTGGGATCTCAACGTAGTGTTGGATTTCCTAAAATCACATTGGTTTGAGCCACTTCAGACCGTGGAGTTGAAGTATCTCACGTGGAAGGTAGTCATGCTGTTGGCCTTGGCCTCAGCTAGGCGTGTGTCAGAATTGGCGGCTTTGTCCTGTAAAAGCCCATATCTGATTTTCCATATGGACAGGGCAGAATTGAGGACTCGTCCCCAATTTCTCCCAAAGGTGGTATCAGCGTTTCATTTGAACCAACCTATTGTGGTGCCTGCGGCTACTCGGGACTTGGAGGATTCCAAGTTGCTGGACGTAGTCCGGGCCCTGAAAATCTATGTTTCCAGGACGGCTAGAGTCAGAAAAACTGATTCGCTGTTTATCCTGCATGCACCCAACAAGCTGGGTGCTCCTGCTTCAAAGCAGACTATGGCTCGCTGGATCTGTAGCACGATTCAACTTGCACATTCTGCGGCTGGACTGCCGCATCCTAAATCAGTAAAAGCCCATTCCACGAGGAAGGTGGGCTCTTCTTAGGCGGCTGCCCGAGGGGTCTCGGCTTTACAACTTTGCCGAGCTGATACTTGGTCGGGATCAAACACTTTTGCAAAATTCTACAAGTTTGATACCCTGGCTGAGGAGGACCTTGAGTTTGCTCATTCGGTGCTGCAGAGTCATCCGCACTCTCCCGCCCGTTTGGGAGCTTTGGTATAATCCCCATGGTCCTTACAGAGTACCCAGTATCCACTAGGACGTCAGAGAAAATAAGAATTTACTCACCGGTAATTCTATTTCTCGTAGTCCGTAGTGGATGCTGGGAGCCCGTCCCAAGTGCGGACTTTCTGCAATACTTGTATATAGTTTTCTCTAACGTCCTAAGTGGATGCTGGGGACTCCGTCAGGACCATGGGGAATAGCGGCTCCGCAGGAGACAGGGCACAAAAGTAAAAGCTTTAGGATCAGGTGGTGTGCACTGGCTCCTCCCCCTATGACCCTCCAAGCCTCAGTTAGATTTTTGTGCCCGGCCGAGAAGGGTGCAATCTAGGTGGCTCTCCTAAAGAGCTGCTTAGAGTAAAAGTTTTGTTAGGTTTTTTTTATTTTCAGTGAGTCCTGCTGGCAACAGGCTCACTGCATCGAGGGACTTAGGGGAGAGAAGTGAACTCACCTGCGTGCAGGATGTATTGGCTTCTTAGGCTACTGGACACCATTAGCTCCAGAGGGAGTCGGAACACAGGTCTCACCCTGGGGTTCGTCCCGGAGCCGCGCCGCCGACCCCCTTGCAGATGCCGAAAAGTGAAGAGGTCCAGAAACCGGCGGCAGAAGACTTTTCAGTCTTCATAAGGTAGCGCACAGCACTGCAGCTGTGCGCCATTGTTGTCAGCACACTTCATAGCAGCGGTCACTGAGGGTGCAGGGCGCTGGGGGGGGCGCCCTGGGCAGCAATGATAGTACCTTATTCTGGCTAAAAATACATCACATATAGCCCCTGGGGGCTATATGGATGTATTTAACCCCTGCCAGGTCTCAGAAAAACGGGAGAAGAAGCCCGCCGAAAAGGGGGCGGGGCCTATTCTCCTCAGCACACAGCGCCATTTTCCCTCACAGAAATGCTGGTGGGAAGGCTCCCAGGCTCTCCCCTGCACTGCACTACAGAAACAGGGTTAAAACAGAGAGGGGGGGCACTTATTTGGCGATATGTATATATATATATTAAAATGCTATAAGGGAAAAACACTTATATAAAGGTTGTCCCTGTATAATTATAGCGTTTTTGGTGTGTGCTGGCAAACTCTCCCTCTGTCTCCCCAAAGGGCTAGTGGGGTCCTGTCCTCTATCAGAGCATTCCCTGTGTGTGTGCTGTGTGTCGGTACGTGTGTGTCGACATGTATGAGGACGATGTTGGTGAGGAGGCGGAGCAATTGCCTGTAATGGTGATGTCACTCTCTAGGGAGTCGACACCGGAATGGATGGCTTATTTAAGGAATTACGTGATAATGTCAACACGCTGCAAGGTCGGTTGACGACATGAGACGGCCGGCAAACCAATTAGTACCTGTCCAGGCGTCTAAAACACCGTCAGGGGCGTTAAAACGTCCTTTTACCTCAGTCGGTCGACACAGACACGGACACTGACTCCAGTGTCGACGGTGAAGAAACAAACGTATTTTCCTTTAGGGCCACACGTTACTTGTTAAGGGCAATGAAGGAGATGTTACATATTTCTGATACTACAAGTACCGCAAAAAAGGGTATTATGTGGAGTGTGAAAAAACTACATGTGGTTTTTCCTGAATCAGATAAATTAAATGAAGTGTGTGATGATGCGTGGGTTTCCCCCGATAGAAAATTATTGGCGGTATACCCTTTCCCGCCAGAAGTTATGGCGCGTTGGGAAACACCCCTTAGGGTGGATAAGGCGCTCACACGCTTATCAAAACAAGTGGCGTTACCGTCTCCAGATACGGCCGCCCTCAAGGAGCCAACTGATAGGAGGCTGGAAAATATCCTAAAAAGTATATACACACATACTGGTGTTATACTGCGACCAGCGATCGCCTCAGCCTGGATGGGCAGCGCTGGGGTGGCTTGGTCGGATTCCCTGACTGGAAATATTGATACCCTTGACAGGGACAGTATTTTATTGACTATAGAGCATTTAAAGGATGCATTTCTATATATGCGAGATGCACAGAGGGATATTTGCACTCTAGCATCAAGAGTAAGTGCGATGTCCATATCTGCCAGAAGTTGTTTATGGACACGACAGTGGTCAGGTGATGCAGATTCCAAACGGCACATGGAAGTATTGCCGTATAAAGGGGAGGAGTTATTTGGGGTCGGTCCATCGGATCTGGTGGCCACGGCAACAGCTGGAAAATCCACCTTTTTACCCCAAGTCACATCTCAGCAGAAAAAGACATCGTCCTTTCAGCCTCAGTCCTTTCGTCCCCATAAGGGAAGAAGACTGCAGCAGGCAGCCCATTCCCAGGAACAGAAGCCTTCCACCGCTTCTGCCAAGTCCTCAGCATGACGCTGGGGCCGTACAAACAGGTGCGGTGGGGGGTCGTCTCAAGAGTTTCAGCACGCAGTGGGCTTACTCGCAAGTAGACCCCTGGATCCTACAAGTAGTATCCCAGGGGTACAGATTGGAAATTCGAGACGTCTCCCCCTCGCAGGTTCCTGAAGTTTGCTTTACCAACGTCTCCCTCCGACAGGGAGGCAGTATTGGAAACAATTCACAAGCTGTATTCCCAGCAGGTGATAATCAAAGTACCCCTCCTACAACAAGGAAAGGGGTATTATTCCACACTATATTGTGGTACTGAAGCCAGACGGCTCGGTGAGACCTATTCTAAATCTGAAATATTTGAACACTTACATACAAAGGTTCAAATCAAGATGGAGTCACTCAGAGCAGTGATAGCGAACCAGGAAGAAGGGGACTATATGGTGTCCCTGGACATCAAGGATGCTTACCTCCATGTCCCAATTTGCCCTTCTCACCAAGGGTACCTCAGGTTCGTGGTACAAAACTGTCACTATCAGTTTCAGACGCTGCCGTTTGGATTGTCCACGGCACCCCGGGTCTTTACCAAGGTAATGGCCGAAATGATGATTCTTCTTCAAAGAAAAGGCGTCTTAATTATCCCTTACTTGGACGATCTCCTGATAAGGGCAAGGTCCAGAGAACAGTTGGAGGTCGGAGTAGCACTATCTCAAGTAGTTCTACGACAGCACGGGTGGATTCTAAATATTCCAAAATCGCAGCTGTCTCCGACGACACGTCTGCTGTTCCTAGGGATGATTCTGGACACAGTCCAGAAAAAGGTGTTTCTCCCGGAGGAGAAAGCCAGGGAGTTATCTGAGCTAGTCAGGAACCTCCTAAAACCAGGCCAAGTGTCAGTGCATCAAAGCACAAGGGTCCTGGGAAAAATGGTGGCTTCTTACGAAGCGATTCCATTCGGCAGATTCCACGCAAGAACTTTTCAGTGGGATCTGCTGGGAAAATGGTCCGGATCGCATCTTCAGATGCATCAGCGGATAACCCTGTCTCCAAGGACAAGGGTGTCTCTTCTGTGGTGGCTGCAGAGTGCTCATCTACTAAAGGGCCACAGATTCGGCATTCAGGACTGGGTCCTGGTGACCACGGATGCCAGCCTGAAAGGCTGGGGAGCAGTCACACAAGGAAAAAATTTCCAGGGAGTGTGATCAAGTCTGGAGACTTCTCTCCACATAAATATACTGGAACTAAGAGCAATTTACAATGCTCTAAGCTTAGCAAGACCTCTGCTTCAAGGTCAGCCGGTATTGATCCAGTGGGACAACATCACGGCAGTCGCCCACGTAAACAGACAGGGCGGCACAAGAAGCAGGAGGACAATGGCAGAAACTGCAAGGATTCTTCGCTGGGCGGAAAATCATGTGATAGCACTGTCAGCAGTGTTCATTCCGGGAGTGGACAACTGGGAAGCAGACTTCCTCAGCACGACCTCCACCCGGGAGAGTGGGGACTTCATCGGGAAGTCTTCCACATGATTGTGAACCGTTGGGAAAGACCAAAGGTGGACATGATGGCGTCCCGCCTGAACAAAAAACTGGACAGGTATTGCGCCAGGTCAAGAGACCCTCAGGCAATAGCTGTGGACGTTCTGGTAACACCGTGGGTGTACCAGTCGGTGTATGTGTTCCCTCCTCTGCTTCTCATACCTAAGGTACTGAGAATTATAAGACGTAGAGGAGTAAGAACTATACTCGTGGCTCCGGATTGGCCAAGAAGGACTTGGTACCCGGAACTTCAAGAGATGCTCACAGAGGACTCATGGCCTCTGCCGCTAAGAAGGGACTTGCTTCAGCAAGTACCATGTCTGTTCCAAGACTTACCGCGGCTGCGTTTGACGGCATGGCGGTTGAACGCCGGATCCTAAGGGAAAAAGGCATTTCGGAAGAGGTCATTCTTACCCTGGTCAAAGCCAGGAAGGAGGTGACCGCACAACATTATCACCACATGTGGCGAAAATATGTTGCGTGGTGTGAGGCCAGGAAGGCCCCACGAAGAAATTTCAACTCGGTCGATTCCTGCATTTCCTGCAAACAGGAGTGTCTATGGGCCTCAAATTGGGGTCCATTAAGGTTCAAATTTCGGCCCTGTCGATTTTCTTCCAGAAAGAATTGGCTTCAGTTCCTGAAATCCAGAAGTTTGTCAAGGGAGTACTGCATATACAACCCCCTTTTGTGCCTCCAGTGGCACTGTGGGATCTCAACGTAGTTCTGGGATTCCTCAAATCACATTGGTTTAAACCGCTCAAATCTGTGGATTTGAAATATCTCACATGGAAAGTGACCATGATGTTGGCCCTGGCCTCGGCCAGGCGAGTGTCAGAATTGGCGGCTTTGTCTCACAAAAGCCCATATCTGATTGTCCATTCGGACAGGGCAGAGCTGCGGACTCGTCCCCATTTTCTCCCTAAGGTGGTGTCAGCGTTTCACCTGAACCAGCTTATTGTGGTACCTGCGGCTACTAGGGACTTGGAGGACTCCAAGTTGCTAGATGTTGTCAGGGCCCTGAAAATATAGGTTTCCAGGACGGCTGGAGTCAGGAAAACTGACTTGCTGTTATCCTGTATGCACCCAACAAACTGGGTGCTCTTGCTTCTAAGCAGACGATTGCTAGTTGGATGTGTAGTACAGTTCAGCTTGCACATTCTGTGGCAGGCCTGCCACAGCCAAAATATGTAAATGCCCATTCCACAAGGAAGGTGGGCTCATCTTGGGCGGCTGCCCGAGGGGTCTCGGCTTTACAACTTTGCCGAGCTGCTACTTGGTCAGGGGCACACCCTGGCTGAGGAGGACCTGGAGTTCTCTCACTCGGTGCTGCAGAGTCATCCGCACTCTCCCGCCCGTTTGGGAGCTTTGGTATAATCCCCATGGTCCTGACGGAGTCCCCAGCATCCACTTAGGACGTTAGAGAAAATAAGAATTTACTTACCGATAATTCTATTTCTCGTAGTCCGTAGTGGATGCTGGGCGCCCATCCCAAGTGCGGATTGTCTGCAATACTTGTACATAGTTATTGTTACAAAAATCGGGTTATTATTGTTGTGAGCCATCTTTTCAGAGGCTCCGCTGTTATCATGCTGTTAACTGGGTTCAGATCACAGGTTGTACAGTGTGATTGGTGTGGCTGGTATGAGTCTTACCCGGGATTCAAAATCCTTCCTTATTGTGTACGCTCGTCCGGGCACAGTATCCTAACTGAGGCTTGGAGGAGGGTCATAGGGGGAGGAGCCAGTGCACACCACCTGATCCTAAAGCTTTTACTTTTGTGCCCTGTCTCCTGCGGAGCCGCTATTCCCCATGGTCCTGACGGAGTCCCCAGCATCCACTACGGACTACGAGAAATAGAATTATCGGTAAGTAAATTCTTATTATTGCTTAACTATAGGGTTATTGTTCTGAGCCATCTGTTAAATGAGGCTCAGTTGTTGTTCATACTGTTAACTGGGTATAGTTATCACAAGTTGTACGGTGTGATTGGTGTGGCTGGTATGAGTCTTACCCTGGATTCCAAATCCTTTCCTAGTAATGTCAGCTCTTCCGGGCACGGTTTCCCTAACTGGGGTCTGGAGGGGGGGCATAGAGGGAGGAGCCAGTGCACACCAGATATAGTACCTAATCTTTCTTTTAAGAGTGCCCAGTCTCTTGCGGAGCCCGTCTATTCCCCATGGTCCTTACGGAGTACCCAGCATCCACTACGGACTACGAGAAATAGAATTACCGGTGAGTAAATTCTTATTTTCCACCGGCCAATAGTAGGTACCAACCTGATATCTCTATCACTGTTGAAAACTCGACTATCTACCCTACCCCACAAGTTCGCTGCCTAGGTGTCATCCTTGACTCTGATCTGTCCTTTGTTCCCCACATTTAATCTGTCTCAAGATCATGTTACATGCATCTAAAAAACATATCCAAAATACGACCATACCTTACACAAGACACTGCTAAAACTCTAATCCACGCTCTCATTATCTCCCGCATTGATTATTGCAATAGTCTCCTAACTGGTCTTCCCAAAACGAGACTCTCACCTCTCCAATCCATTCTAAATGCAGCGGCGAGGTTTATCTTCCTCGCTAGATGTTCATCGTCTGCAGATCCACTCTGTCAGTCCCTCCATTGGTTACCTGTACTCTACCGCATTCAATATAAAATACTTTTACTCACACACAAGGCCATTAACCAAACTACACCAACGTACATCACTTCGCTTATCACAAAATATCTCCCAACCCGACCTCTTCGCTCTTCACAAGACCTGCGTCTCTCATCCACACTCATTACTCACTCCCACTCACGACTGCAGGACTTTCATCGGGCTGCACCCACTCTGTGGAATGCCCTACCACGCACAATAAGACTCTCCTCTAGTCTCAAAACCTTCAAGCGTTCCCTGAAAACCCACCTCTTTAGGCAAGCGTATCAAATTCCAGAACCGCCCACATAACTTTCATAAACCTTCCTATCAAATTGCATCCACTCTGCACAGTCTACACATATCCTCACGTCTTCTCATTCTATGCAATAGATAGGCATATGTACACAAGGAAAGGTGCTATTTCCCTATAGATTGTAAGCTTGCGAGCAGGGCCTTCCTACCTCTATGACTGTTATCACCCAGTTTGTTATTGTTATTTCAATTTGTAAAGCGCAACGGAATTTGCTGCGCTATATAAGAAACTGTTAATAAATAAATCAAATAAATTCCCCAAAGGGTTAAATAAATCCAAGGTACCAATCCTAATTCACATATATAACATTACAACATTCAAAGGCAATCCATTTAATAAGGTGCCTTATCTGATATAAACAAAAAGGCTATATCTGCATATAATTATATCAACTGCCAAAGATGGACATATGCATACACATATAACCTAAATAACCATGAGTGAGGTCAGACCGTGAAAGTGGGAAATAAAGCAACATACAAAAACACTTACTCTGCTGTATCTTGTCCTAGATCAACTAATCATGTCAGTCAGAAAGAGGGAAGTGAACTGAGGGCTCCTTATATCTGAGCTATTACATTACATCACTTCTTGCTTGATTGGTATTAATAGTTCTTAGTGATGTTCAATTAATGTTACCGATAACCTAAACTGCGCCCCGCTGGGAGGTGTGGATCTATCACACTATGATCAAATAAACTTAGTGTTGGAGTAGTAAAAAACACATAAAAAACACACATCCCGATGGCGTAAACAGTTCAGGTGTACAATTAACAGGAGCACGGAAGCGTGCTTCCTGTTTGAGTTCCACCCTTGACCGACGCGTGCATTCTAGCCGTAATGAGTCGCCCGCGCCGCCCTATAAGGTACTCACTGCTCAATGTGTGCGCGCGCATCTGTACTAAATGGAGCGCACACGTCACCGCCGAACCCACAGTGACAATGTACAATGCAGAAGTTATTACATATAAACAATAAAACTGCACTGGACTAGTAAAACTACATATAAATATGCATGAGAATAGATATAACAATGCACAGTAGAAACTGGATGTATATCACAGTATACTTGTACTAAATATTCAGATAGCAGACTGTCTAAAATGACATGTAGAATACTCAAGTGCCTGTAAATGCACAGCGCTGATGAGACAGGCAGCTTTACAGAGGAGACATTGCCCAGCAGTCCTGGAGATCAGCCCAGCTAGTAGTGAAGATGGCGACAAAATCTCTATCAGGGAGTGAGGGAGAGAGAAATGCAGCTCCAGGGTGGGAACACCAGCAGTAGATGGCGCCCAGAGCTGGGGGAGGGGCTACAGGTCAGCACCTTATCCACTATGCTGGGCCTCACCACTGGGTACTATGCAGAGGAGTATCTAAGGGGGGTCGAGCAGGGCACGTGCCCTGGGCGCCGTGGCACGTCCAGCAGAGGGGGGTGCCGCCGGACAGGGCATCATGCTCACTCGCCCCCGCTACATACGTCCCGACACTCCCGCCTCCCGTTTCCCCGGCCAGTCTGCCCCAGAAAGTGCCTCCGATCCCCCTGACCCATGTTAAATCCTGGTCCCGGTCCGACCCGTCCCCCTCGGCGGCAGCAGCAGCAGTTCCCCCCTCCTTCCCAGTGGCAGTAGCAGCAGCGGTTCCCTTACCCTCCCAGCGGCTACAGCAGCAGCGGTCCCACCCCTCTCAGCGGCCACAGCAGCAGCGGTTCCTCCCCTTCCCAGCGGCAGTAGCAGCAGCGGTTCCCCCTCCCCCCCCCTCAGCGGCCAAAGCAGCAGTGGTTTCCCCCCCACCCTTCGCAGTGGCGGTTCCCCCCCTCTCAGCGGCCACAGCAGCAGTGGTTCCCCCCCCTTCCCAGCGGCAGTAGCGGTTCACCCCTCTCAGCGGCCACAGCAGCAGCAGCAGTTCCCCCTCCCTTCCCAGCGGCAGTAGCGGTTCTCCCCCCCCCCCCCTCTCAGCGGCCACAGCAGCAGCGGTTCTCCCCCCTCTCTCCTCTCTCAGCGGCAGCGGTGCTTTACACCCCCCTCCTCCTCCTCCTCTGGCGGCAGAAGAAGCAGTTCCCACCCCTGCATATTTGAAGCAGCGGGCACTGAGATATCTGCGAAGAGGGACTTGGGAGTGATAGAAGAACGGGCTCTGGCAGGAAGATTGAACTTGGAGGCGGATAGAGGAGGAGTATCTGGTCCCAAGGTGAGTGTGTGGTTCCACCCACAGCGTGTGTATGTGTGTGCATAGTCTGGAATTGGCCCCTGTGTAACTGTAGGCTGGCAATTACCCATGTATGTGTGTGTATAGGGTGGCCCTGACCTGTGTGTGTGTGTGTGTGTGTGTGTGTGTGTGTGTGTGTGTGTGTGTGTGTAGGGTGGCGATGGTGTGCTGAGTGATGACACGGGATAGGTCCTGACATGCTGAGTGACTGACGACACAGGGGGGAGGTAATGGTGTGCTGAGTGACGACACAGGGGGTAGGCGATGGTGTGCTGAGTGATGACACGGGATAGGTGATGGTGTGCTGAGTGATGACACGGGGTAGGTGATGGTGTGCTGAGTGATGACACGGGATAGGTGATGGTGTGCTGAGTGACGACACGGGATAGGTGATGGTGTGCTGAATGACGACACAGGGGGTATGTGAGGGTGTGCTGAGTGACGACACGGCATAGGTGATGGTGTGCTGAATGACGACACAGGGGGTATGTGATGGTGTGCTGAGTGATGACACGGGGGTAGGTGATGGTGTGCTGAGTGACGACACAGGGGGTAGGTGATGATGTGCTGAGTGACGACACAGGATAGGTGATGGTGTGCTGAGTGACGACGCAGGATAGGTGATGGTGTGCTGAGTGATGACACGGGATAGGTGATGGTGTGCTGAGTGACGACACGGGATAGGTGATGGTGTGCTGAATGACGACACGGGGTAGGTGATGATGTGCTGAGTGACGACACAGGATTGGTGATGGTGTGGCTGAGAGATGCAGGGGGCAGGATGTGACACATGGGACAGGATGTGAGTCTTGTTGAACCGCTGTTGTAAGATGGTGACCTTGTTAATATTCCCACACAAACAGGCATCTTCTGGACGATGGGATCTCCTACATGAATAGTGAATACATTGCGAGAAACCATCATACAGGTAAGGTGCGTATGCAACAGTGGCGCCACAAGGCGGGTGTGGGGGGTGCGGCCCGCACCCGGGTGTGACGCCTGGAGGAGGGTGACACCAAATGTCAGCTCCTCCGCACTGACAGGAACCAGGTGCTGCAGTGAGAAAGTCTCCTACAGCACCCGGCTCCTGTCACAGAAGAGGAGCCGACAGCGGACGGAGACTGGCTCTGGGGGAAGCCCAGCATCTCCGGAGATGCTGGGCACGCCCCCAGAGTGACGATTCCAGGATCCCCATGAAGCCACGCCTCCTAAGTACAAGGCCACGCCCCACACCCGGTGACGCCTCTGGTATGCAATTGAAAATAATGTTTCCATTTGTGACGCGAAACAGGTGGCGTGTCATGTCAGCACTCCCCATTTTCAGCGGCCATGCCCCCTCTGGTGCGTGACCATACCCATTTTTTGGGGCGCGCGCCGTTTGCTTTAAGGATCTTTTTTTTGGGGGGGGCGCCATTCATAATCTTGCCCTGGGCTCCAAATACCCTTGTTGCGCCTCTGGTACTATGGAGCCTATATAGAAAGGATTTTAGTAAATCCGACCTGTGCTCTCTGCCCTGGTGGATATAATGGGGTCCCTGTGCAGTACAGTGTCCACGTCAGCGGCGCGGTCCGTCTCCTGGGACCGCAACCGGACCACGATTTAACGGCGGGTCCCGCCTTGTGGACCCTCTTACCTCCTCCCTTATGGGCAGCCCACGCAGGAGAGCATCAGCGGTGTGTGCCTGAAGTCCGGTGCGCCTCTGCTACAAGTACCCGGGAATCAGGCCGCTGGAGCATACAGCGCTGCTGGGGGAGATGATGGAGCCACAGCACAGCATGTCAGAATGACATAGAAAGTGCTGCGGCCCTTGAAGTCTTCTTAAAAAGCTCTTTTCAGGGCTGCATAGTGCAGCCCCCCCTGTTAGTGACCGGCTCTGTAGGCACCAACTTACAAACTGAGCTCCTGGCCCTCATTCCGAGTTGTTCGCTCGCAAGCTGTTTTTAGCAGATTTACTCACGCTAAGCCGCCGCCTACTGGGACTGAATCTTAGCAACTTAAAATTGCGAACGACGTATTCGCAATATTGCGATTACACCTCTCTTAGCAGTTTCTGAGTAGCTCCAGACTTACTCGGCATCTGCGATCAGTTCAGTGCTTGTCGTTCCTGGTTTGACGTCATAAACACACCCAGCGTTCGCCCAGACACTCCTCCGTTTCTCCAGCCACTCCCGCGTTTTTCCCAGAAACGGTAGCGTTTTTCCGCACACACCCATAAAACGGCCAGTTTCCGCCCAGAAACACCCACTTCCTGTCAATCACATTACGATCGCCTGAACGATGAAAAAGCCGTGAGTAAAATTCCAAACTTCATAGCAAATTTACTTGGCGCAATCGCAGTGCGAACATTGCGCATGCGCACTAAGCGGAAAAACGCTGCGATGCGAAGAAATTTACCGAGCGAACAACTCGGAATGACCCCCCCCCCCAGTGCGTGGAGGCGGGGCTATAGAGGAGGCGGTGCAATGCAACCTGGGAACAGTCAAAGCTTTAGCCTGTTGGTGCCTCAGATCAAGATCCTACTCTACACTCCGATGTTGTTCCCTGTGAAATACCAGTGTATCCCGCTGCAGAAACCACTTTTGCAATAATTTTTACAGGACCACTTTAAATTCCCAATCCCACTGTTGGCGACTGGTGATATTAAAAACAAAAATATTCCTGCTAAATGTATGTGTAATATTTACCTTATTATAATCGGGGCCAGATTAAGCCCAGGGCACTTAAGACAGGGGGGCCATGGAGGATGTATAATAAATTGTGCATACTTCCCAACATGTCCCATTCCAGGAGGGACAAAATGCTCTCTACCTGGACTTCCCACTTATATGATTGGCGTCACCTGTGTTGAACTATTTAATTGATAAGAAAGGTACTTCAAAACAGGTGATTGCAATCATAAATTAAGACGGAAGTCCAGGTAGAGAACATTTTGTCCCTCCTGGAATGGATCATGGTGGATGCTGGGACTCCGTAAGGACCATGGGGAATAGCGGCTCCGCATTAGACTGGGCACAACTAAAGAAAGCTTTAGGACTACCTGGTGTGCACTGGCTCCTCCCTCTATGACCCTCCTCCAGACCTTAGTTAGAATCTTGTGCCCGGCTGAGCTGGATGCACACTAGGGGCTCTCCTGAGCGCCTAGAAAAGAAAGTATAATTTTAGGTTGTTTTTTTTTCAGTGAGATCTCCTGGCACCAGACTCACTGCTACGAGGGACTAAGGGGAGAAGAAGCGAACCTACCTGCTTGCAGCTAGCTTGGGCTTCTTAGGCTACTGGACACCATTAGCTCCAGAGGGATCGAACACAGGGCCCGACCTCGATCGTCCGGTCCCGGAGCCGCGCCGCCGTCCCCCTTACAGAGCCAGAAACAAGAAGATGGTCCTGGAAATCGGCGGCAGAAGACTTCGGTCTTCAACAAGGTAGCGCACAGCACTGCAGCTGTGTGCCATTGCTCCTCATGCACACCTCACACTCCGGTCACTGATGGGTGCAGGGCGCTGGGGGGGGGGGGGGGGGGGGGGCGCCCTGAGCAGCAATATTAAACACCTTGCTGGCATAAAAATCACATAATATAGTCCTAGAGGCTATATATGTGAAAATTCCCCTGCCAGATATCTATAAAAAAGCGGGAGAAGTCAGCCGAAAAAGGGGCGGAGCTATCTCCCTCAGCACACTGGCGCCATTTTTCCCTCACAGCTCCGCTGGAAGGATCGCTCCCAGGCTCTCCCCTGCAGTTTCAAGACTACAAAGGGTAAAAAAGAGAGGGGGGGCACTAAATTTAGGCGCAGTAGTATACATATAAGCAGCTATAAGGGAAAATCACTCAGTTATAGTGTTAATCCCTGTGTATATATAGCGCTCTGGTGTGTGCTGGCATACTCTCTCTCTGTCTCCCCAAAGGACTTTGTGGGGTCCTGTCCTCAGTCAGAGCATTCCCTGTGTGTGTGCGGTGTGTCGGTACGGCTGTGTCGACATGTTTGATGAGGAGGCTTATGTGGAGGCGGAGCAGATGCCGATAAATGTGATGTCACCCCCTGCGGGGCCGACACCTGAGTGGATGGACTTGTGGAAGGAATTACGTGAAAGTGTCAACTCCTTACATAAAAGGTTTGACGACATAGCAGATGTGGGACAGCCGGCTTCTCAGCTCGTGCCTGCCCAGCTGTCTCAGAAGCCATCAGGGGCTCTAAAACGCCCGCTACCTCAGATGGCAGACACAGATGTCGACACGGATACTGAATCCAGTGTCGACGACGATGAGACTAATGTAACTTCCAATAGGGCCACACGTTACATGATTGAGGCAATGAAAAATGTGTTGCACATTTCTGATGTTACCCCAGATACCACAAAAAAGGGTATTATGTTTGGGGAGAAAAAACTACCAGTGGTTTTTCCCCCATCTGAGGAATTAAATGAAGTGTGTGAAGAAGCGTGGGCTTCCCCCGATAAGAAACTGGTAATTTCTAAAAGGTTACTAATGACGTACCCTTTCCCGCCAGAGGATAGGTCAGGTTGGGAAACATCCCCTAGGGTGGATAAAGCGCTCACACGCCTGTCAAAGAAGGTGGCACTACCGTCTCCGGATACGGCCGCCCTGAAGGAGCCTGCTGATAGAAAGCAGGAGGCTATCCTGAAGTCTGTATATACTCACACAGGTATTATACTGAGACCAGCTATTGCTTCAGCATGGATGTGCAGTGCTGCAGCTGCGTGGTCAGATTCCCTGTCGGAAAATATTGATACCCTAGACAGGGACACTATATTGCTAACCATACAGCATATTAAAGACGCAGTCTTATACATGAGAGATGCACAGAGGGATATTTGCCGGCTGGCATCTAAAATAAGTGCAATGTCCATTTCTGCCAGGAGAGGATTATGGACTCGGCAGTGGACGGGTGATGCAGATTCTAAAAAGCACATGGAAGTTTTGCCTTATAAGGGTGAGGAGTTGTTCGGGGATGGTCTCTCGGACTTCGTTTCCACAGCAACAGCTGGGAAGTCAGCATTTTTACCCCATGTTCCCTCACAGCCAAAGAAAGCACCGTATTATCAGGTACAGTCCTTTCGGCCCCAGAAAGCCAAGCGTGTTAAAGGCGCGTCCTTTCTGCCCAGAGGCAGAGGTAGAGGGAAAAAGCTGCAGCATACAGCCAGTTCCCAGGAGCAAAAGTCCTCCCCCGCTTCCTCCAAGTCCACCGCATGACGCTGGGGCTCCACAGGCGGAGCCAGGTACGGTGGGGGCCCGTCTCAAAAACTTCAGCAATCAGTGGGCTCGCTCACGGGTGGATCCCTGGATCCTTCAAGTAGTATCTCAGGGGTACAAGCTGGAATTCGAGACGTCTCCCCCTTGCCGTTTCCTCAAATCTGCCTTGCCAACAACTCCCTCAGGCAGGGAGGCAGTGCTAGAGGCAATTCACAAGCTGTATTCCCAGCAGGTGATAGTCAAGGTGCCCCTCCTTCAACAAGGACAGGGTTACTATTCCACAATGTTTGTGGTACCGAAACCGGACGGTTCGGTGAGACCCATTTTAAATTTGAAATCCTTGAACACATATATAAAAAAATTCAAGTTCAAGATGGAATCGCTCAGGGCGGTTATTTCAAGCCTGGACGAGGGGGATTACATGGTATCACTGGACATCAAGGATGCTTACCTGCATGTCCCCATTTACCATCATCACCAGGAGTACCTCAGATTTGTGGTACAGGATTGTCATTACCAATTCCAGACGTTGCCGTTTGGTCTGTCCACGGCACCGAGGGTATTTACCAAGGTAATGGCCGAAATGATGATACTCCTTCGAAAAAAGGGAGTTTTAATTATCCCGTACTTGGACGATCTCCTGATAAAGGCGAGGTCCAGGGAGCAGTTGTTGGTCGGAGTAGCACTATCTCGGGAGGTGCTACAACAGCACGGTTGGATTCTAAATATTCCAAAGTCACAGCTGGTCCCTACGACACGTCTACTGTTCCTGGGGATGGTTCTGGACACAGAACAGAAAAAAGTGTTTCTCCCGGAGGAGAAAGCCAAGGAGCTGTCATCTCTAGTCAGAGGCCTCCTGAAACCAAAACAGGTGTCGGTGCATCACTGCACGCGAGTCCTGGGAAAAATGGTAGCTTCCTACGAAGCAATTCCATTCGGCAGGTTCCATGCAAGGACTTTTCAGTGGGACCTGTTGGACAAGTGGTCCGGATCGCATATTCAGATGCATCGGCTGATAACCCTGTCTCCAAGGACCAGGGTGTCTCTGCTGTGGTGGCTGCAAAGTGCTCATCTTCAAGAGGGCCGCAGATTCGGCATACAGGACTGGATCCTGGTGACCACGGATGCCAGCCTTCGAGGCTGGGGGGCAGTCACACAGGGAAGAAACTTCCAAGGACTATGGTCAAGTCAGGAGACTTCCCTACACATAAATATTCTGGAACTGAGGGCCATTTACAATGCCCTAAGTCAGGCAAAACCCCTGCTTCAAAACCAGCCGGTACTGATCCAGTCAGACAACATCACGGCAGTCGCCCATGTAAACCGACAGGGCGGCACAAGAAGCAGGACGGCGATGGCAGAAGCCACAGGGATTCTCCGATGGGCGGAAAATCACGTGTTAGCACTGTCAGCAGTGTTCATTCCGGGAGTGGACAACTGGGAAGCAGACTTCCTCAGCAGGCACGACCTCCACCCGGGAGAGTGGGGACTTCATCCAGAAGTCTTCCAACTGATTGTAAACCGTTGGGAAAGGCCACAGGTGGACATGATGGCGTCCCACCTAAACAAAAAGCTAGAAAGATATTGCACTAGGTCAAGAGACCCTCAGGCGATAGCTGTGGACGCTCTAGTGACACCGTGGGTGTACCGGTCGGTTTATGTGTTCCCTCCTCTTCCTCTCATACCCAAGGTACTGAGGATAATAAGGAGAAGAGGAGTAAGAACTATACTCATTGTTCCGGATTGGCCAAGAAGAGCTTGGTACCCGGAACTTCAAGAAATGATCTCAGGGGACCCATGGCCTCTGCCGCTCAGACAGGACCTGCTGCAGCAGGGGCCCTGTCTGTTCCAAGACTTACCGCGGCTGCGTTTGACGGCATGGCGGTTGAACACCGGATCCTGAAGGAAAAGGGCATTCCGGAGGAAGTCATTCCTATGCTGATTAAAGCTAGGAAAGAAGTGACCGCAAACCATTATCACCGCATTTGGCGAAAATATGTTGCGTGGTGTGAGGCCAGGAAGGCCCCAACGGAGGAATTTCAGCTGGGCCGTTTTCTGCACTTCCTACAGTCAGGGGTGACTATGGGCCTAAAATTGGGTTCCATTAAAGTCCAGATTTCGGCTCTATCGATTTTCTTCCAGAGAGAACTGGCTTCACTACCTGAAGTTCAGACTTTTGTTAAGGGAGTGCTGCATATTCAGCCCCCTTTTGTGCCTCCAGTGGCACCTTGGGATCTCAACGTTGTGTTGGATTTCCTAAAGTCACATTGGTGTGAGCCACTTAAAACCGTGGAATTAAAATATCTCACGTGGAAAGTGGTCATGCTGTTGGCCTTGGCTTCGGCCAGGCGTGTGTCAGAATTGGCGGCTTTGTCATGTAAAAGCCCTTATCTGATTTTCCATATGGATAGGGCAGAATTGAGGACTCGTCCCCAGTTTCTCCCTAAGGTGGTATCAGCTTTTCATTTGAACCAACCTATCGTGGTGCCTGCGGCTACTGAAGACTTGGAGGCTTCCAAGTTGTTGGACGTAGTCAGGGCCCTGAGAATTTATGTTTCCAGGACAGCTAGTGTCAGGAAAACTGACTCGTTGTTTATCCTGTATGCACCCAACAAGCTGGGTGCTCCTGCTTCAAAGCAGACTATTGCTCGCTGGATCTGTAGTACGATTCAGCTTGCACATTCTGCGGCTGGACTGCCGCATCCTAAATCAGTGAAAGCCCATTCCACGAGTAAGGTGGGCTCTTCTTGGGCGGCTGCCCGAGGGGTTTCGGCTCTACAACTTTGCTGAGCAGCTACTTGGTCGGGGTCAAATACATTTGCTAAATTCTACAAGTTTGACACCCTGGCTGAGGAGGACTTAGAGTTTGCCCATTCGGTGCTGCAGAGTCATCCGCACTCTCCCGCCCATTTGGGAGCTTTGGTATAATCCCCATGGTCCTTACGGAGTCCCAGCATCCACTTAGGACGTCAGAGAAAATAAGATTTTACTCACCGGTAAATCTATTTCTCGTAGTCCGTAGTGGATGCTGGGCGCCGATCCCAAGTGCGGATTGTCTGCAATACTTGTATATAGTTATTGTTTAACTAAAGGGTTATTGTTGAGCCATCTGTTGAGAGGCTCAGTTATTGTTCATACTGTTAACTGGGTATAGTATCACGAGTTATACGGTGTGATTGGTGTGGCTGGTATGAGTCTTACCCGGGATTCAAAATCCTTCCTTATTGTGTCAGCTCTTCCGGGCACAGTATCCTAACTGAGGTCTGGAGGAGGGTCATAGAGGGAGGAGCCAGTGCACACCAGGTAGTCCTAAAGCTTTCTTTAGTTGTGCCCAGTCTCCTGCGGAGCCGCTATTCCCCATGGTCCTTACGGAGTCCCAGCATCCACTACGGACTAAGAGAAATAGATTTACCGATGAGTAAAATCTTATTATTAAATTTAAACCAATGGTGTATATTAGTTTTAACTAATAGTTTAATAATGCCTGGGTACTGTTTATAGCTCCACCCAATTGAAAGACATTTATTTTATAAACTTTTCTTGTGTGGAACAAAGACAACGTAATCTTAAAATACACATAGAAAAATAAAATAATTTATCTTGTCACATGCAAGAATAGCAGCAGCCTCTGTACTACTTACACACTGGGACAGGACTCAGCAGGACTCTGTGTGTGTGTGTCTATCTCTAGGCTCAAATGGTTTAGTTGCATAAGAGTTTACACAGGACTCAGACACCCAGGAGGAGTAGAAGCTGGGATCCCTGTGTCATTTACAGCTTTCTCCACCCTCCTATCTCTCCTCTGGTCAAAAAGCTCTATTGATAGCTCATGAAACATGATATTCCTGTGTCTCTGCCTGCACTGCATACTGTCCTGCTTGCATTCTGGCTTCTGGTTCTGCTGCTGCCTAAGGGCTGTTTCACACGCGCCGGGTTCTCCCGGATGGCAAAAAGCCGGACAAACTTTGTCCGGCTTTTTGCCATCCGGGAGGGTCTTTCACACACAGCGGCTTCCAGACGTGTGTAATGCTGTGCACATGCGCAGCATTAGACACGGCTTGAAAAAAGCCTGTTGTGTGTGAAAGCTCCCCTTCACACACACGGTCCACTGGCTGCAAAGACGGCCCGGCGCCAGCCCGGCAGCCGGACATTCCAGTGGATAGTTCCGGCTGCAACCCAGCAGCCGGGCCGGGGCCGTGCAGTGTGAATGGACACTATACCTCACACTGTTAATTACAATGCTGGCACGTGTGTTTCAGCCCTTAGAGGTAAAGCTAGTGATGTCAGTGTGCTCTGAAAAAGGGGAAACAGGGGTACAGTATGCCCTGCATCCTCCCCTTAATCTGGCTATGATTATAATTTAGTTATAACATGAGAAATAGTCAGCAGGACTTCCCTATATAACCCAGCCTGCAGACCTTGTAGCTGAACAGTTAATTTATTCATTGTTTGAGTCAACTCTATAACAAAAAACATATGCAACAGTTTATTAGTAACTTAATGTCCCTGCGGGAACAGGTCTACTCCAGAAATACCTGTCATGTTTTCAATACGCTATATTATTTAACAGCAAAATCTAAAAAAGGTCACACAAGGTAGAATTTATTAACTGAGAGTACTGCAAGGTAAAGATATTTATAGTTTTATTGTTAATGTTGCTATGACCTTAGGCTTGGTTTTCAGGTTGGTATTAATATACAAGTTGTTGCCAGTATAAAGTTGATATGTAACATTATTATACATTTGATAACTAGATAACATCCAATATTTGTATTGGCTGGAGTACCATCGATAAGTATAAATAGTTTCAGTCAGTGGTTTAATTAAGTGAAGGGTCACATGCACTGATAAAGTAACCATGGGCCTAATTCAGTAAGGATCGCTTATATGAGCCTTACTGTAGTTTCCCGATGATTGGGAAACTGTGGAGCTTTGCAACTGCAATCCTTACTGAATAAGGCCCTCAGAGCTACAAGTAATCTTCTGATGACATGTTTAATGGAATCACCCATGATTCAATTCTTGAAATGATTTGTGAAGCCCAATTATAAAGTGCAACGGAATTTGCTGCACTATATAAGAAACTGTTAATAAATAAATTCAGCTTATAATTCTATTTTTATCAAATTTAAAATTATATTTTAAAAATAATTTGTTGTCCTAGGGAAATGTTTTTAGGCACAATTTATTTTAGATTTTTTTAATTAGGATTTTAATAACTGGCCTGTTCAAAATGTCAATCCCGGCGGCCAATCACTAAGACATCAGCCTTAACAAAGAAGACAAAACAAAAAGGCCAATAGCGGAATCCCGGCGGCCAATTTCTAAGACATAAGCCTTAACAAAGAAGACAAAACAAAAAGGCCAACAGCAGGAACCCGGTGGCCAAAACCTCGACACATCCCATAGGTAAGTGCTGGGATTAGTGTTAGGGTTAGGCTCTAGGGAGCGGGTTCGGCTGTGGGGGAGGTTAGGGTTAGGCTGAAGGGGGAGGAGGTATGAAGGTGGTGGTGGTTAGGCTTAGACTGCAGGAGTGGGAGGTTAGGGTTAATGGGAAAGGAGAGGTTAGGGTGAGGTTGCTGGAGGGGTGGAATAGGGTTTAGGGTTAGGAAGAAATTACTTACTGGGATGTGCCGGGAGTCTTGCCTTCCGGATCCAGACTGCAGAGATTTAACCCTACAAAAAGCAACTAATCTAAATACAAAAATTAAATCAGCCTCCCCCTAAAAATAAAACAACAAAAAAAACTTACTTTTTCTAGCCTTTCTTTGACTTAATAGCCTTACATAGCATCAGCAGATATTGACTTTATAACTGCTACTGTAGGCCATCTGGAAGGTTATTGATAAAAAATAAAGGTTTGATTGAAAGTACAGATCCCAACTCTACTAGCAACTGATTTCCTACCTTACCATGTGTAAGGTACACCAGTGGCAAATGCAGGATTTCTAGAGAGGGGTTTCCAAATGCAATCCATAATCTCCCACTCTGTAGAACATTGGAGTAAGTGTGGGAGTCTGGGGGAGCGGTAGAAGTACCTAGTACAGACCCTGGACATTAATGTTCACATTGCTCTTTTTATACACTGGTTAGTGGATGGAATACAGGATTAATATTTAACATTATAGATGGTCTATAGCAGAGGTTCTCAAACTCGGTCCTCGGGGGCCCACACAGTGCATGTTTTGCAGGTCTCCTCACAGAATCGCAAGTGAAATAATTAGCTCCACCTGTGGACCTTTTAAAATGTGTCAGTGAGTAATTAATACACCTGTGCACCTGCTGGGTTACCTGCAAAACATGCACTGTGTGGGCTCCCGAGGACCGAGTTTGAGAACCTCTGGTCTATAGTATAAGCTGTATTTAAATATTATAAATAAGTGGCCAGGAAAAGGAAAAACAAACCATAATAAATACACAAACATAATAGAATCAGTACTGCACTTTCTAAGCACACATTCTCCCATATCATGATAAGGCTCCTGTCTCTTCTACCTGGTAGCTGCTCTCTGGTCCATTGCACTGATTGAAGACTCAGCTCCACTCACAGCAAACTTGGTAGATAAAGCTGCTACACTGGGCATGCGCAGCAGCTTTGCTCTGTCCCTTAAACTGCATGATGTGACAGCAGCTCTATTATTTGTATCATTGCTATTGTCATAATTTATGACATTGCTATTGTCATATATATCATTGTTATTGTCATAATTTATTATATATCATTGCCATTGTCATAATTTAAGGCACTTGGCAAGAGAAGAGGGGTTTCCGGGCAACCATAAACCCCCCCCCCCCTGCGTTTGCCTACAGATGTGTCCACTATTACCTTTCTGAAAAAAGTATCATGGCCTGCCGTTCATGGCACGAGATAAGCTTTCCTCTTAAGATATACACGGCAAGCCATGTGTATCTCCTCTGAAATATAGTGCAGTACCACTTTTCAGACAGCAGGTGGCATTTTCAGAAACTGAGCAAGCAGAAAGTCTGATGAAGAGATTCTAGAGGGAGTAGTTCAGACCTGATTCTAGCAGCATTTTATTTGCAAATGGGCAAAACCATGGGGGTCATTCCGAAATGATCGCACGCTAGGTTGTTTTGCAGCATTGCGATCAGGTCGAAACTGCACATGCGTATGCACCTCAATGCGCATGTGCGTCGTACGGGTACAAAGCGGATCATTGCTGAGCAATGGATTTAACGAAGAATCGATTCGCACAGCAGATCGCAAGGAGATTGACAGGAAGAGGGCATTTGTGGGTGGCAACTGAACGCTTTCTGGGAGTGTTTGGAAAAACGCAGGCGTGTCCAAGCGTTTGCAGGGCAGGTGTCTGACGTCAATTCCGGACACGAACAGGCTAAAGTGTTTGCCCCGAATTTACATCAGACACCCACCCTGCAAACGCATAGACACACCTGCGTTTTCCCAAACACTCCCAGAAAACGGTCAGTTGACATCCACAAATGTTTTCTTCCAGTCAATCTCCTTGCGATTGTCTGTGCGAATGGATTCTTCATTAAATCCATTGCTCAGCAACGATCCACTTTGTACCTGTGCGACGCGCCTGCGTATTGCGGGGCACACACATGCGCAGTTATGTCCTGATCGCAGCTCAGCAAAACAACCTAGCGTGCAATCAGGCCTGCATGACCCCCATGGTTTTGCCCATCTGCTAACAAAATTGCAGCTATGGGGGGGTCATTCCGAGTTGATCGTAGCCCTGCAAAATTTTGCAGGGCTACGATCAGTAACAGAGACATGTGGGGGATGCCCAGCACAGGGCCAGTCCGCCCTGCAGGTCAGTTACGCCCCCCCCCCCCCCTGCAGAAGTGCAAAAGTATTGCACAGCGGCGATGCTTTTGCACTTCAGGAGTAGCTCCCGGCCAGCGCAGCTTTAGCGTGCTGGCCGGGAGCTACTCATTACTACACGGCCCGCAGCGGCTTGTCAGCAGCAGCGATCGGGTCAGAATGACCCCCATGAGCCGTATGTGCAGGGCAATTTATCCATCATGCACACGGGAATATCAGCTGCAGCAGCTAATTGTGAAGTATTAATATTTTTCCAATACATCTCATACTAACTTCCAACATGTACCTGGCTCAATGTTGCCTATATGTTTAAAAAAATCTTTTTCCTTGTGATTGATAATGTGCTGATGAAGAGTTCATACAAACTCCACACAGAGATTCAATATAGAAATTATGATACTAACTAAAAGGCACTATTGATACTTGTCATTTTTTGCAATTGTTTGGTGGTTAAGGTGCGAGTAGAGAGAATTTTTGGTATTTCAATACCACATATATTTCACTGGGATCCGGTCTGAAGATCGACAGTGTCTGCCATACAAGTGGGTGCTGCGTCTGTCTGCCACAAATCGGTCCAGTGCTGAGGCTGTGTTGCCATAATAAATCACTGGGTGCTCTGTCTGCCATACAAGTGGGTGCTGTGCCTGTCTGCCACAAATCAGTCCTGTGCTTGGGCTATGCTCCATAATAAGTCACTGGGTGCTCTGCCTGCCATACAAGTGGGTGAAGAAACATGAGACCCA
Organism: Pseudophryne corroboree; assembly: GCF_028390025.1. Taxonomy (NCBI): domain Eukaryota; kingdom Metazoa; phylum Chordata; class Amphibia; order Anura; family Myobatrachidae; genus Pseudophryne; species Pseudophryne corroboree. Next base: position 672,388,929 of record NC_086444.1, read on the forward strand.
GGGCCGGATCAGCCATAAGCCTGCAGCCGGAATGGCTGAGTCCTGGGGGGGCACCGGCACAATAGATGCTTAGGCTCTACCTACTACTGGAAGCTGCAGATTCCATGCAGACAGCATGGAAGACGGCCCTTATAGGAGACAGATGCCAGGGGTATTACTAGACCATTACCCAGCGCTACCCAGAATGAGCATGTAACCCCCTGGCTCTAAGCATATAACCCCTATGGCAAAAAGCATATGTAACCCCTGGCAACGAGCATGTAACCCCTGGCAACGAGCATGTGACCGGGTCAGACTTCCGGTCAGCAGAATCAAGGATGCCGGTGGCTTCTCCTCCCACCTCTAGCCACCAACAGCACCGTGGGCAGCAACATGGACATCCATATGTGCAGGGCAATTTATCCATCAGGCACACGGGAATATCAGCAGCGGCAGCTAATTGTGAAGTATTAATATATCTCCAATACATGTGGGAGTGCCAGTAGTGTCCTCGGTGCAGAGGTGTAGGTGGTGTAATCAGTGCAGGGGGGCTGGCAGTATCCCCAGTGCAGGAGTGTCAGTAGTGCGGGAGATGTCCTCCTTGCACTTGGTTGATGGTACCGTGGACACTTCTGGCACTCCCGCACTGAGGACACCTCAGCAGGAAGCGTCCTGCTATGCAAAACCATTCACTCCCGCTGACATCGCTGGGCAGGCGGAAAATCACTCAGTATGTATGCGCTGAGTGGTTTTCTGCCCAGCGATATCGATGATCACACGGGCTCAGCAAGATCACTCAGCACACAGAGCTGCACCAGCGATGTGTGCTGAGCGATCTGTCACTGCCCGTGTTTGCAATAGAGAAAACATGGGTGATGACTAGATCTTTCAAGCATGCAGGGACGCACATCACTATCGCTATAGTCCATACACATATAGCGATTTGTGCTGTATTTCTAAGTGACTCAGCAAATCAATTAGAAAAGCAGCCCAAATCGCTATGTGTGTGTGATTGTATTCAGGTCGTTCTGATGTACAGTATTGCCAGCTTTAGAGTCCAGTTCTTAATTGTGTAGGTGTGAAAATCTCAGTGTGAGAGGCCTTTGAAGTAGATTCCTTGGGGAATAGAGATACAGCACAGTAACATGTATTCTTGGTGGGGGAAGGGCTGCTGTCCTGGAATTTGAAATAAACAGTGAACTTTAAGCAATTCAGAGCCTCAGTTTATTAATGCAAAAATTGGAGTTATTTGTTACTCAGAGCACAGAGGTGAATGAAGTCTAAAGTGACATTAAAGAATAAGTTAATTAAAACCTAATAGTGCTACAAGGTAACGGAACATATTATAAGACTTTGCAATGATAAAATAATTCCAACTAAATAGTATAAATATACTGTAAGTTAGACGAAAATGAATGCAATCACTTGGATGCTTTGTACAATCCATACACAATTACAGTATACAGTGTTGCAGAGGTGACTACTTTTTTTTAAAAACAATTTTCAAGATTGCATAACAAATGTAATACTAGGGTGAAGTACATGTTACAGATAAAATATAACAAATTAATTAATTTAAGCAGGTAGTCTAATTGATATTTCAAGCATTTGCAGAAAGGATGAGTACGATAGGTAAAGGGCCCTTTATGCAAATTCTATGCATTATTCGTTTGCGTACTGTCTTTTTTGATGTGTCGACATATGGCCTGTCGACCAATATTGGTCGACCTAATGACTGTTGACCTTCTTTTTGTTGACAATATGATCCATTCCAATTACATGCAGCTGGCTTGTCCATTTCTTTCTATAATCACTGGCAGCACAGAAAATAAATGGTCTACATAATTATTACAGGTCTCCAATGTAAGTACGTTTTTCCAAAATGTATTGATGCCATCAATCAGTTGCTCTTTTGTCCTTGGCTTACATTGAGAACGAATATAACTTTTCATTTGAGACCACACTAGCTCGATAGGATTCATGTCCGGTGATCTGTGAAAAGTCAATAAAGGGAGAAAATTTAAAAATGGAATATTTGGCATTTCATGCTTTACAGTGCAGGAGGTGTCCTCAGTCCATGAGTGCTAGCAATAGGTGTGCCGGCAGGGCAGGGGTGTCGGCAGTGCAAAAGGTGTCCTCATTGCAGGAGTGCCGGCAGTGAGGGCGGTGTCCTCATTGCAGGAGTTCAGGGGTGCCAGCAGTGTGGGAGTGCCGGAAGTGTCCTCAGTGCAGGGGTGCCGGCAGTGTTGGCAGTGCAGGAGGTGTCCTTAGTGCAGGAATTCTGGCAGTATCCCCAGTGCAGGAGTGTCAGCAGTGCAGGCAGTGCCGGTGGTGTCCTCAGTGCAGGGGTGTCGGCAGTGTGGGAGTACTGGAGGTGTCCTTAGTGCAGGAGTTCAGGGGTGTCGGCAGTTTGGGAGTGCCAGAAGTGTCCTTGGTGCAGGGGTTCCAGCAGTGTGGGAGGTGTCCTCAGTGCAAGAGTTCAAGGGTGCTGGCAGTGTCGGCAGTGGGAGTGTCTGAAGTGTCCTCGGTGCAGGGGTGCCAGCAGTGCGGGAGGTGTCCTCAGTCTAGGAGTGCTGGCAGTATCCCCAGTGCAGGTGTGCCGGCAGTGTCGACAGTGCGGGAGGTATCCTTAGTGCAGGAATTCTGACAGTATCCCCAGTGCAGGAGTGTCAGCAGTGCAGGCAGTGCTGGTGGTGTCCTCAGTGCAGGGGTGTCGGCAGTGCGGGAGTACTGGAGGTGTCCTTAGTGCAAGAGTTCAGGGGTGTCGGCAGTTTGGGAGTGCCAGAAGTGTCCTCGGTGCAGGGGTTCCAGCAGTGTTGGCAGTGTGGGAGGTGTCCCCAGTGCAGGAGTTCAGGGGTGCTGGCAGTGTCGGCAGTGTGGGAGTGTCGGAAGTGTCCTCGGTGCAGGGGTGCCAGCAGTGCGGGAGGTGTCCCCAGTCTAGGAGTGCCCCCAGTGCAGGTGTGCCGGCAGTGTCGACAGTGCGGGAGGTGTCCTCATTGCAGGAATTCAGGGGTGCCGGCAGTGTGGGGTTGCCGGAAGTGTCCTCGGTGTAGAAGTGCCGGCAGTGCGGGAGGTGTCCTCAGTCCATGAGTGCTAGCAATAGGTGTGCCGGCAGGGCAGGGGTGTCGGCAGTGCAAAAGGTGTCCTCATTGCAGGAGTGCTGGCAGTGAGGGCGGTGTCCTCATTGCAGGAGTTCAGGGGTGCCAGCAGTGTGGGAGTGCCGGAAGTGTCCTCTGCGCAGGGGTGCCGGCAGTGTCAGCAGTGCAGGAGGTGTCCTCAGTGCAGGAATGCTAGCAGTATACCCAGTGCAGGAGTGTCGGCAGTGCGGGAAGTGCCGGCGGTGTTCTCAGTGCAGGGGTACCGGCAGTGTCGGCAGTGCGGGAGTACTGGAGGTGTCCTTAGTGCAGGAGTTCAAGGGTGTCGGCAGTGTGGGAGTGCCAGAAGTGTCCTTGGTGCGAGAGGTGTCTTCAGTGCAGGAGTGCTGGCAGTATCCCCAGCGCAGGGGTGCCAGAAGTGTCAGCAGTCAGGGGTGCAGGCAGTGTGGGAGTGCCGGAAGTGTCCTCGGTGCAAAAGTGTCGGCAGTGCAGGGGGTGTCCTCAGCGCAGGAGTGCTGGCAGCATCCCCAGTGCAGGGGTGCCGGCAGTGTGGGCAGTGCCGGCGGTGTCCTCAGTGCAGGGGTGCCGGTGACTTACCTGCTGCAACGTTTTCAGCCTGTTCGGTCCTGGCTCTGACGTCAAACACCCGTCCTGGACACGCCTGCGTTTCTCTCACTACACCCGCGTTTTCTTACCCCCCCCCCCCCCCCCCCGAAAACGGCTGCAAACGGTGAGTTGATGCCCAGGTACCCCCTCCCCCTGTCAATCTTCGTGCGATCATTGCAGCGATCGCTTTTTTCGGTTCCAGCGTCGTTTCCCGTCGATGGCCGTGCGTGCGCATAGCGGCCGTCGCACATGTGCAGTAGGGACCCGATTGCAGCTGTGCGAACGACAACACGCTGCGATTGGGTCATAATGACCCCCTAAGTCCAGAACTACTTAGAAACTGCACAACATTTTTTACCATAACAGGCCTGCACAAGTGATCAAAGCCTTGGTATGGGAAAAAAAACAACCCCCATAGGCGGAGGTTAGTTTGTCGCACGGGCTGAAAAAAGCATCTTCGTCTGATCAACTCGTAATGAGGCCCTTTATTTGGAAATATTTTATCATTGCAAAATCTTATAATATGTTCTTTTACTCTATAGCACTAAGGTTTTTATTAACTTATTATTTAATTTCACTTTAGATTTCATTCACCTCTGTGCTTTGAGCAACATACTGTATAGTAAGCAGGGACGTGCCCACCGCACGTCACTGATAGTAACATCCCCCAGCCAGGATAAAATCTGTAACCCCCAAGGAGTCTACTTCAAAGGCCTCTCACACTGAGATTTTCACACCTACACAATTAGCAATTAGACTTTAAAGCTGGCCATACTGATTACAGTGTCTATTTAACAGCAATGTTAGTGCAAAGCTATGTTACGTGATGCACTGGCCACCCAGTGGTGAAACTATCAATTGTCACGAATTGTCACGGCACAATATGACGGCACAAAAGCACAAGGAATATATGTCATGCCAAATTTACTACCATAGCTCTGTTTTCAGAAAGGTAATAGTGCACACATCTGTATGTACACTAGTACTCTATTCTATGCAGTGTTGGACTGGGGCATGGAGGTCCCACTGGGGGAATGCAGCGGTAAAGGCCCATGCTTAGGGGTGTTATCAGCTGCCACAGAGGCTTGGCTAACAAGGTATGGGCCCCATGATACATATATATATATATATATATATATAGTAAATACTGCTAGTGCATGCATGATAATGTACCAGATTAATAACTGCAATGCACTGTAGATAATATGTATAATGTACAATTCAAGTGCACAGTCAGGACCTGATCCATAGAGGACGAGGTGGGCCCCCAGGCAGGGGGGCCCACCGGTGGTTTCCCCTGTACCCCTGTGGGCCAGTCCAACCCTGATTCTATGTATCAGCCCATCAAATGTAGCAATAAAAAAAACACTTTTACAATGTCCAAAAATATCAGTGCCAGGGCCCAATCCACTACTGATGTGCTCACAATAACTAATCAGATTTAGTGGCTCTTCATAAAATTATGCAGACTTTATTATCAGAGTATAGTACTACTGAAAACTCTCTCTTACAATCCGTTGAAACACTGTATTGATGACATTCTCACAGCTCTATAATTCCTTGAATGCACTAATTTTAAAATTAGGACCATGTTTGCTTTCTGTGTTACAGTACTGATCCATGCTGTACATAAGTAGTTGACAATATCAGAAACAGTGGTTCATCACATTGAACTTTGTTCACTTTGCACTCACTAGTCGATGTTATTAGGCCAGGTGTTTTATAAGTATTAAACTGCTCTTTCTATTTTGTTAAACAATTAATGTTTTATTTGTTAATTTATGAAATACTTGTTGCACTGCCACATTGTTTTCAGTTGCAAACATAAATGTAATAAAGTCCAATAATGAAATGGACCCCAGCCAATCAGCTCCACTCTGTCATTTTTGAAGCACATGACAGGAGTTGAACACATGACACTTGTGAGCTGATTGGCTGGAGTACCATTTATCATATGCAATGAGTTTTATCATTCACAACAAGTTTTAACTCTTGTTGATAAATGGGATCTGAGATAACAATAAATCCACAGGCAGTGAATAATTCTATAATTACAGTATATCTTATTAAACAGTTTTATAGTCATCCCAAAATGCTAACTATTAACCTCTTGCTTCCTGCTCACTACCCTTTTACACTCGCAAAAATATCCCGGGATATTGCACATGAATGCACATCATCCCGGGATTTTGCTCAGTGTGAAAGGGTACAGGGACAATTTCCCAGGACGAGCATCCCGGGATTTCATCCCAGGTCTCAACCAGGGTTGAATCCGGGACCGTCCCGGGAAGCTGTGTAGTGTGAAAGGGCCCGTCCCGGGATTCACTACCCGGGACTGTTAAAAGGCCTCGGATTGGAGCTTTCTTCGGCTCAGAAAAGATGATGTCATCTTTCAGAGCCCAGGGGAGCGTCCTGGAAGCGTTGGAGCAAGGCAGCATGGCAACCGGGACAGACCAGCAGGTGAGAGAGCTGCTCAGCATTAGGGGAGAGGAGGAAATAATGAGGCAGATCACAGGCACAGTTAAAGATGCAGTCATTTATAAAAACATATCCAAGATGCTGGAAGCCAGAGGAATTATCCGCACACAACAGCAAGTTTTAAACAAAATGAAGACTCTGAAAAAGCAGTTCTTGAAGGTGCATGACAACAACCGTAAAAAGAGCTGGGTTGGCCGCATCGACTGGAAATACTATGATATCTGCGCAAATATCTTTGGACACACAGCTATCTGCAGTCCGGTGAGTCTGTCTTCCAGTTCACAGTACACTGCTACAGAAGGCAGTCAAGGTCCAGAAGATACACAGACAAGCAGTGACGTCTGCCAGCCGTCACCCCTGTTAATTGACGACACACCTGAGGACAGCGAACATGACACATCCTCCCACCCGTCCATCAACACATCTAGAAATGACGACAGCATAACTGCCACCATTGATGACGTCATGGATGCTCAGACCAGTGACAGTGGGACTGTGCAAAGTGCCGTCACCGTCACCCCAACTTTGCAGAAAAACAGTAAGTACATGTTTACAATTTTTAACACACATGGCACACTTGCCCAATTTTTTAAACATCTGGTTATGTGGGTAGTATGAGTGGCCGGCGTGCCGGCAGCGTGGCGAGCGCAAATGAGCCCCTTGCGGGATGACTGTGCTCGCCACGCTGCTGGCACGGTGGCACGCTTTGCCATTTCTGACCCCACCCAGGGGTGCTTTGCATTTTTATATATAGATCAATGTTGCAGAGTAGCTAGTGTGTAGGTGGGTTAATGCCACAAACACATGTTTGCTAACGCTGCTATTTTTATATACCGCCTAGAAGGAAGAAACCGAGCAAAGTGGAGCAAGTACCTAAAGCCATGTCAAATGTCCTTGTTGACCAACTCAGAGAGATGGGCACTGCAATGTCCGCACAGGAGGATGCAAGGCTCGACAGGTTTCTAGAGGCCGAACGCCAAATGCATGATGCATTTCTTACCCAAGTCATGACAATGCAGGAACGCATGAGTAGAGAGCAGTATGAGTGTCACAGCGTCAAATGAACATGGCGTTCTTTGAATGTTTGAGCAATACCTCAAGAGCACCAACCCAACACCACAACTCACAATACCCTGAGCAGGGTTTTTCCACATTTAATCCTGGCCCATACTATGCCCCAAATACTTCACCATCTAGTGCCCAAACCTCAGAGTTTACTGTATTCCGCAATTTGCTGTGAAGTTTTTCTAGGAGTAATTCATTTCATTGTAAGTGATATCTTGCAGCATCCAAACAGCTCCCAGATGTTAGTTTACATTTACAAACAGATGGGAGTCAGGAGCTGTTTGGCTGCTGCGAATTATCACAGTGAAATTTCACTTGTTGTTAAATAACCACAGTGTGGTTAGTGTTTATGCACAACTGTTTGTGCATTCTGTTCATTGGTTTTCTATGTTCTGTACTGTTTTGTATAGTGTCTACATTCAAGCACTTTTTATTTAATTTTTACACAGTAATAATATACTGCAGGGACACTGTAGTAATCACATTGGTGTTGTATCTACAAGCCTACCAGTGTGTTTTTTTTTTATGACAATCAAAACTTGTTTGCAAATCTATGCATAATATCCCCAAATTTGCGTATCAGTAGACCATGTTTTCTTTGTTTTCTACAACATTGTTTCTCCATATACTGTATACACAGTTGCTGGAAATGTGTTTTTTTTTTTTGGAAAGAATAAAAAATGAACACAAAGATCAAAGGTGGAATACAAAATTAAAAAAATTTAATTAACCAAACATGTTTTGCTGACTCTTAAACACTATTGTACCAGTGCTGCAAGGTTGGACGTAATAGTGTAACGTATTTGTTCTGCAGCGGAGTTTGAGGCAGCCCCAAACAAAGCACCTTCCACAAGTGGGTTTATAACCTCAGGGTCCTGCACAGCCCACTCAGGAAGGAATACTTAATTTTTCAGTTCACAGATGTTGTGCAGTATACAGCACGCAGCTACTACATTAGGCATGGTCTTTAGGTCAACATCATTGCGCTTCATCAAACAACGCCATCTTCCTTTTAACCTGCCAAAGGCGTTCTCTACCACCATCCTTGCTGAACTCAGGGTGTGAGTATAGGTTTGTTTCTCTGGGGTTAACTGGACCTGCTTGGTGTAGCCTTTCATAATCCAGGGGCGTAAAGGCTATGCAGCATCCCCGATGATGTGGACAGGGATCTCCACCCCATTCACAATCTTTGCATACTCTTTGGGTTACAGCCAGCCACCCTGCTTCTCCTCTACAATGTTGAACAGGTCAGAATTGGTAAGAACTCGGGAGTCATGAGATCGGCCTGACCAGCCAATAAATACATCTAGGAAACTAAAGAACAGTAAAATTTCAAAAAGTTAGAATGTAAAACACACACATGCAGCTCATCCCACCACCCCAAAAATAAACACTTACCAATATTTGTGGTCCACAACAGCCTGTAATATGATGGAGTGCAAGCCTATCCTATTAAAATAGTCAGCATGGTTGTCACGTGGGGCAATAATGGGGATGTGTGTCCCATCAATCGCTCCTCCACACTGCGGATAGCCTCGCTTCACAAATCCTTTGATGGTATCCTGTAAGCGCTGTCCTTGTGGTAGAGATATGAAGCGCTTGTATAAGGTAGACACAATTGCTTGAGTCACCTGGTGGACTATGACACAGCAGGTGGAGATTGCAACACCGAACAAGCATGAGACTGAGTGGTACTCTCCTGGGGTAGCATACCACCACAATGCAATAGCTTGCCTCCTGCTTGCCTCGATGGGTCTCCTAAGCCTGGTGGTCTGCATGTCAAGTGCTGCGGTAAGTAAGTCCAGGATGTAATCAAAGGTTGCACGAGACACACGGAAGTTAGTCATCCACTGATCATCCTGGTAAGCTACCACAGTCCTCATAAAGGCTTCTCCGTGTCGGCGATCTCTGGACCAAAATGAGCGGTTAGGCCCCATACTCACGCTCAGGATGGTACTCATCCTGGATGATATGAGGGCTCTCCTCCTGCGCAAATATTGGCGGCGACTAGCAGCCCTGTCCACCATAAATTGCGCCCTCCTCCTCATAAAATATATGTGCAGTATACGCAGTGCCGTAACTAGACATTTTAGCGCTCTGTGCAAGAAACAACATCGCCCCCCCCCCCCCCCCACACACACACACATCTTAAACAGGGCCAGTGCGCGCAGCAAAAATGTAGGGGGGGGGTGTCTTTGTGGGAAAGGGGCGTGACCACAAAATAATACCAAATTATATTACGCTGCACAGTAGTCTTCATTATTCAAATTATGCCGAACAGTAGTGCCACTTACACAAACATTACAGTAGGCAGAGCTCCCTTTTACACCTTACGGCAGGCACAGCTCCCTTTTACACCTTACGGCAGACAGAGCACCCTTTTACACCTAACGGCAGGCAGAGTCACCATTTACACCTTACGGCAGGCAAAGTCCCCTGTCAATCAATACGGCAGGCAGAGTCCCTGTCACACATTATGGCAGGCAGAGTCCCCTGTCACACATTATGGCAGGCAGAGTCCCCTGTCACACATTATGGCAGGCAGAGTCACCATTTACAGAGTCCCCCGTCCTCCTCCGCTGAAATATTCTGTGATTGCCCCTGTGCTTGCCCACCTTCCCCCATCCCCTCCTCTGTCATGCTATGCTGACTTTACCTTATGGCCTGTACCAGTGGCGCAAGTTTAATCTAGATGCCCGGAGGCGGAATAGACGATTGTGTGCTCCCCCCCCCTCAAAGTTCACACACAGCCACATAGGCACACACACAGTCACACATACACACACACAGTCACATATGCACACACACAGTCACATATGCGCACACACACAGCCACATATGCGCACACACAGTCACACATGCACACACTGTCACATATACACAGGCGGGTACATATACACACACATACATAGCGACATATGCGCACACACACAGTCACATATACACACACAGTCAAATATACACAGACAGCCACATACACTATACACACATAGTTATAGACAGCCACAGTATATACAGTCACATAAGCACAGCCAGCCACATGTACACCACAGCACATATACATCGACAACCACATATGCTCCCACACACAGTCACACATATACACACAGCCATACAATGTTAAACAAGTAATACACTACTCTCCCCACCACATCGTTACTGACTCCTCACTGCACCCTGCTGAGCGGCGCCTGCTGCTCTCCCGCCCGCGGCCCACCTGCATAGTGACAGCTGTATCCCTCTGCTCTGCAGGCCTGCACACACTGTGGACGGCTTCTCAGTCAGGCAGCGGGCGGACAAGGTCCGGCGGGCGGGCGGGGGGGAGATGAGATGGCCTTCCTCGTGGCTTTTTGCAGCTGCACAGCACTCCAAGCTCCAAGTCCAGCTTGGAGAGGAGCGGAGGCGGAGCTGACATTCAGACAGTGGCACCGGCGCTGCCACTGTCGAGTATACATTATGATGGAGGCTAGTTGCGCCCCAGGTCATCGTGCGCTGTGTGCAAGGCACACAGCGCACATACCTAGTTACGGCCCTGAGTATACGGCACAGTGTGACAAGCTGCATCATGCTGTCACTGGCTATATGAAACATCTGCAAAGCGGAAAGAATCACGAGCTCCGGCATACACACTGGTACTCCGTCAGCCATGACTGCAGCAATGCTGTGAGCAGGCCCCACCCCTCCCTTTGTTGAGTATTGTGACCTCATCTATGTGAGCCAGAAAAAAGGCCATTTCTAATGACAAACATATGCATTTGCAGGGATATCCCGGGATCAGTGTAAATGGGGCTGTCCTGGGTCGATCCCAGGTATTAGTGCAGTGTGAAAAGGGTCAGTCCCGGGAATGCATCCCGGGACGCATCCCGGGAGTGACCCGGCTGTGTGAGTTTAAAAGGGGTACCTCTAATAATATTGTGAGGAACACCTGCTGTATAGGGGCCTGACTCATAGTTGTAAGCTTTGCCAAAGTTGTAGCAGATAAGCGATTATCGGCCAATGGCACATGTGGCTCACTGCGCATGTATCAAAGTGCATTATTGTAGTTGCCCACAATGAGGATTTATTTGCAATGTGATTGACAGGAAGGGAATGTTTGTGGGTGATGACGGGGAGTGGTGCCATAAAATGTAGTCGTGTCATGGCATTTCGGGAGTGATGCAACCTGCATCTGTGATCCCATGTGCATTAATGATGGCTCCGACATTTCAGTACACGGGGCCATTCTGTGTGACCACAGGGTTTCTCAGAAGGCTGACTATAGAAGGAACTGCAATTGCGCTGTTTTTGTACACAGTTACTGAGATTAGCAGAGCAAATTCTGGTGACTGACACATTTGCATATTTTCATACTTGTATGGGATGATATTTTTAACTGCTTTTTGACTCCATGTTTTTCATGTATGACTCCATTTTGCTTATGTATGACTTTGGGGATCATTCCGACCCGTTCACACGCAGCGGTTTATCGCTGCGGTGCGAAAGGGTCCGGAATGCACATGCGCAGCGGCCACAACGCGTGTGTGCGACGTTGCCCGGCGACAGGGGTCGCTGGGTTACATCGCGTCTACCCAAGGAAGCGGTCACAGAGCCGACCGCAAAGAAGATTGACAAGAAGAAGGCGAACCTGGGCGGATACGGACCGTTGGAGACCGTTTTCAGGGAGTGGTAAGGAAAACGCAGGCGTGTCCAGCAGAACGGAGGGCGGATGTCTGACGTCAAAGCCAGCTCCACCATCGCAGAGATCGACGCACAGGGTAAGTAGGTATAGGGCTGGTCTACTTCTGCTTGAAATTTTTTTCGCTTAGCAGGGCTGCACAAGCGATCGCAGCCCATCTAAGTTAAAATACACTCCCCCATAGGCGTGTACTTGTTGATAGCAGCAGCAGCTGCAAAAAGTTACTGGCTGCGATCAACTCGGAATGACCCCCTTTATTGCTTATGCTGAGATATTATATATTATTACTTTTTTAGGATCAGTGCTTTGCAGACACATGGGCACCAGCTAGAAATATTGCTCCACTCTAAGTAACAAGCTGTCTTTCACCTTTGACCTGGTGGGTAATTCAGAGTTAATCGCAGCAGCAAATTTGTTAGCAGTTGAGCAAAAACCATGGTGGTCATTCCGAGTTGTTCGCTCGTTGCCGCTTTTCGCAACGGAGCGATTAGGTTGAAAATGCGCATGCACACGGTACGCAGCGCGCATGCGTTCAGTAATTTAACACAAAAGTTTGGAGATTTGCACAAGCTCGAGCGACGTTTTTTCATCGCTCGAGTGATCATAGTGTGATTGACAGGAAGTGGGTGTTTCTAGGCGGAAACTGCCCGTTTTCAGGGAGTGTGCTAAAAAACGCAGGCGTGCCAGGTAAAAACGCAGGAGTGGCTGGAGCAACGGGGGAGAGGGCGTGTTTGTGAAGTCAAACCAGGAACTAAACGGACTGAGGTGATCGCAATCTAGGCGTAGGTCTGGAGCTACTCAGAATCTCTCTGAATCTCTGATCTCTCTGAATTCTATTATTATGTGGAATTTAAATCTGGTTACGGTTATCATTCAGGGTGCTGGGGGAAACAAATGGCTTTTTTTCTTGCTTAGAAATACCCCTCCCTTTCGAGCACCTGAATGATATCACTAAGCTAATTGAGCATCTACCAATATATATGTTTGTTGTGAGAGGCAGAGAGGTTCCTGCATTAGGAGGAGGTGCAGGCCCTGACATGCCACATGGAGCATTATGGGGTTGCTCCAAGGTAGGTAGCTCTTAGCTTAGACATATTGTAGTAAGGAGCCATTATCATGTGGCTCCTTGTTGGTTAATCTTAGACCCAGATTGGGGTAATGGAGGTGTGAGGTGTGGTGCCTCTGGACTGGCTGAGCTGGATGGCCTTAGTGTGGCATACCCTTACATTCTATTAACACATTTCACTTATTAATTTTTTAACGCTATTTCTCTATTTTAATTGCATTTCATTTTTGTATCACTTTCTCTATAGCTTCGGCTTCCTAAATACTAATTTATTAACACTATAGTTTTTTCACTGGTATGCTACGCTGGGCTTTCTGGCTTATGCTGGTGTTTTGGGGTGCCACACCCTGCACCTAGATATAGCGCTAGGGAATTCACACATTTGCGCAAATATGTGTAACGAAGATCTCTGAATTCTATTATTATGTGGAATTTAAATCTGGTTACGGTTATCATTCAGGGTGCTGGGGGAAACAAATGGCTTTTTTTCTTGCTTAGAAATACCCCTCCCTTTCGAGCACCTGAATGATATCACTAAGCTAATTGAGCATCTACCAATATATATGTTAGTTGTGAGAGGCAGAGAGGTTCCTGCATTAGGAGGAGGTGCAGGCCCTGACATGCCACATGGAGCATTATGGGGTTGCTCCAAGGTAGGTAGCTCTTAGCTTAGACATATTGTAGTAAAGAGCCATTATCATGTGGCTCCTTGCTGGTTAATCTTAGACCCAGATTGGGGTAATGGAGGTGTGAGGTGTGGTGCCTCTGGACTGGCTGAGCTGGATGGCCTTAGTGTGGCATACCCTTACATTCTATTAACACTTTTCACTTATTAATTTTTTAACGCTATTTCTCTATTTTAATTGCATTTCATTTTTGTATCACTTTCTCTATAGCTTCGGCTTCCTAAATACTAATTTACTAACACTATAGTTTTTTCACTGGTATGCTACGCTGGGCTTTCTGGCTTATGCTGGTGTTTTGGGGTGCCACACCCTGCACCTAGATATAGCGCTAGGGAATTCACACATTTGCGCAAATATGTGTAACGAAGATCTCTGAATTTTATTATTATGTGGAATTTAAATCTGGTTACGGTTATCATTCAGGGTGCTGGGGGAAACAAATGGCTTTTTTTCTTGCTACTCAGAATTACCCCCCATGTGCACTGCAGGGGGGGGGCAGATATAACATGTGCAGAGAGAGTTAGATTTGGGTGGGGTGTGTTCAAACTGGAATCTCGATTGCAGTGTAAGAATAAAGCAACCAGTATTTACCCTGCACAGAAACAAAATAACCCACCCAAATCTAACTCTCTCTGCAAATGTTCTATCTGCCCCCCCTGCAGTGCACATAGGCCCTCATTCCGAGTTGCTCGCTCGTTGCCGAATTTCGCTATATTGTGATTAGTCGCTTACTGCGCATGCGCAATGTTCGCAGAGCGCATGCGCTTAGTTATTTTACTCAAAAGTTAGGTATTTTACTCACGGCATTACGAGGATTTTTCTTCGTTCTGGTGATCGGAGTGTGATTGACAGGAAGTGGGTGTTTCTTGGCGGAAACTGGCCGTTTTATGGGTGTGTGTGAAAAAACGCTGCCGTTTCTGGGAAAAACGGGGGAGTGGCTGGAGAAACGGGGGAGTGCCTGGGCGAACGCTGGGTGTGTTTGTGACGTCAAACCAGGAACGAAACTGACTGAACTGATCGCAGTGGCAGAGTAAGTGTCGAGCTACTCAGAAACTGCTAAGAAATTTCTATTCGCAATTTTGCGAATCTTTCGTTCGCAATTCTGCTAAGCTAAGATACACTCCCAGAGGGCGGCGGCTTAGCGTGTGCAATGCTGCTAAAAGCAGCTAGCGAGCGAACAACTCGGAATGAGAGCCATAGTTTTGCCCAATTGCTAACAAACTTGCTGCTGCGATCAACTCAGAATTACCCCCATTGTGTTGCCCAACTGCTAACAAATTTGCTGCTGCGATCAACTCTGAACTACCCACAATGTGGGTCATTCTGACCCGTGCGCGGCATGCGCATTGCGCACGTGCATCGCTGCCCGGCGACCTCAACGACGCTGACAGAGAAGAAAGCGGTCGCAGCAGCGACTGCAAGAAGATGGACAGCAAGAGGGCGTTACGGGGCGTCAATTTACCGTCTGCTGCCGTTTTCTGAGAGTGGTAAGTAAAACGCAGGCGTGTCCAAGCGAACGGAGGGTGGAGGTGTGACATCATAGCCGGCCCCATTATTGCTGGATCCGTCGCACAGGGTAAGTACAGAATGTCCGGGACTGGTCTTGTTTTGAATTAAACTTTTTTAGCATAGCAGGGCTGCACAAGCTAACGCAGCCCTGCTATGCTAAAATACACTCCCCCACAGGCGGAGATTAGTTGATCGCACCAGCAGCAAAAAGTTGCTTGGTGCGAGCAACTCAGAATGAGGGCCAATGGTGGTCATTCTGAGTTGTTCGCTCGCTAGCTGCTTTTAGCAGCATTGCACACGCTGGGCCGCCGCCCTCTGGGAGTGTATCTTAGCTTAGCAGAATAGCAAACAAAAGATTAGCAGAACTGCTAATAAATAATTTCTTGCAGTTTCTGAGTAGCTCCAGACCTACTCCTAGATTGCGTTCACCTCAGTCCGTTTAGTTCCTGGTTTGACGTCATAAACACACCCTGCGTTCGGCCAGCCACTCCCCCGTTTCTCCAGCCACTCCTGCGTTTTTACCTGGCACGCCTGCATTTTTTAGCACACTCCCGGAAAACGGCCAGTTACCTCCCAGAAACACCCACTTCCTGTCAAACGCACTACGATCACTCGAGCGATGAAAAAACGTCACTCGAGCTTGTGTAAATCTCCAAAGTTTTGTGTTAAATTAGTGAACGCATGCGTGCTGCGTACCATGCGCATGCGCATTTTACACCTAATCGCTCCGTTGCGAAAAACGTCAACGGGCGAACAACTCGGAATGACCACCAATGTTAGAGTGTTCCTGAAGGCGTGCTATAAAGCCTAGAGGTTTACACATTGCAAATCAGTTCTGATTGGAGCTAGTTCTGTCTGCAGTGGAATTAGTTTTCCTACAAACCCACTACAGCTTATTAATTTAGACGGAGTTATAAGATAGGGTCCCTGAGGACAAATTAATCTTATTTCCTTGAAAGTACTTATAACCAATGACCATTTTTCCAGGGCAGTCCTTATACATCTCAATAAACAGCTGAGTATTACAGTAACTTGTTTTTATTGTTAATGTAACTGAATATAACTTGTTATTACTTGTATGTTTCCATTGTAGTAACTCAAAAAGAATGTTTATCCTTTTTGAAATGTCCTGTGTAAGTCTCCAAATTTAACACATTGTGTACCAGAAACTGGTCGCTTGAGTTTTTCAACCGACAACAGTACTGTATCTACGTACAGAATCAAAGCTGCAAATGCATTAGCATACACCTATGAATCAGACCCTAATGGGTCTTTTTACCAACCCTTAGATAGATAAAGGGTCTAAATCATATTTATTTGCAAACCCAATGGATTTACATACAAATATGGTATTTGGAGGGGGTCTACACAAACAAGCCCTGTTGCAATGGAGTCCACAGTCCCCTGTCAGCCACAGCATGATTGAGATGCTGTGGAATTTGGAAGGCAGATCAGTGACGGTACCCAGCACCTTTCTTCAAAACAGGTCACATACTTCCTGGACTTGGTTGTCTGGATCCGATGGCCAGCCTGAGTAAGCTTCAGCATACATGGGCTGGCTGTTACCTAAAACAATCGTGAATCATGTCCAATGGTCATGATGGTTGTGATGGTGATCCGAGGCTGTGACTTCAGATGCTGCACTCTAATCTTCGCTAATGCTAACAGTAGGGGTCTATCTCCTACAGATGCCTCCTGTTGCTTTGGAATGTTAATGACATAGAATTGCATAGCCGCTTCCTTTTGGCTGTGCAATTCCTTACAAACATCAATCAGGCCAACAGTGGAGAGAGATAAAGTACCTACCAACCAGCTCCTGTCATTTTTCAAAGATATCCTATAACATGGCAGTTAGGAGCTGATTGGCTGGTACTTTATCTTTTTTCACTGTATCTCTCTCCAAGGCTTAGTAAATTGACCCCTAAGTCTCTTTAAATCAATTCTTCAGCTGAAAGATAAAATGCTGCCTCCTGGTCATATAAAGTATGCTATTTGTAACTTAAGACAAGTACAGTCTGTTGGCTATTATGGTGAATCTCTGGGTCTGCTGCAATATTACTGATCAGGACACTAATTCCAATCAGTGAGTGTAATTGTACAGTTCTATGTCTTTAAGATGGCTAACACTTTATACAGGGAAGGTATCTATTCCTATCTTGTAGGCTGGGCACTCAATTTTACAGAAGGAGTCAATTATTTCACCATTGTGTAATTTAGCCCTTCTTCCAGTGGACAGCCTCCTGTATGTGATCTCCATGTGGGATTCCCCTGCAGCTGTCACCACATTCAGCCAACTTCCTGCTAGGAAATCTTACACCGTCAGCTTTAGAGGTAAAGAGGATTCCTGCCTCATTCTTCTCTAATGATCCCACAGTTGGTGGCTCACTCTCTCTCTCTCCTCAACGGGGCAGGGCAAATGTGGTCGCGTGAGATGCGAGCATGCGAAGCCAGGCTTTCCCTGACATGGTTATATCTAATGTATCCATGTAAGAAATGCTCACTGACGGTCACTGGAAGGTGATTAGTACCCAGTTAAGTGGCACTGCCCACTTCTCACCAACAGATGTGCTAGGCTCCACCTAGTCAGATGACACTGGGTCCTGATGATGGCATAGTTCCCTACCTAACAGACTGGATTAGCTCCTAATACGGTTTATTACCTCCACTGCCATTTGACTTGACCTTTGGGAATGCTTTTCTCCTCCCACTCTGACTATGAGCACAGTCCCTGGCTTACACAATGAGAAAGAGGGGTTTTCAGAATCATCTTTTACTCATGCCTACAGTCTCTCACTGCCACATACAATACACTAGTTAAAATATAAATCATGAGACATTTTCTCTATTTCTTGTAATTATTTCTTTATACATAGGCTATGGCACTACTGCATTTTAAAGTTCACATTCTGAAGTTAGGCTTCCTAGTGTGTTAAACTCCACTTTAAGATGAGAAGCCATTTCTCCCTTTAGTGCCTCCAATTGTCCTCAGCATGTCATGTTTTAGTGTGTAACATACTGTAATTATCATGATTACGGCCTGCACTCAGATGCCGCAGTCAAGCACAGCTGGATAGTGGTGGTGCACACGGTCACTTAGGATAAATCCAAAATCTTCACTGCCACTACGAGGGAAAACAAATGGAGTCCTTACTGTATGTGACACAGCACAGTCTCACTTGTGCAATACTGACCACCTTCTCACTTTGCCGGGAGAGTCCATCAACATTAATGTGCTTTGCACCCTTTCTGTGCTGGATGGTAAACTTGTACTGTTGCAAAGTAAGACTCCACCTTAAAAGTTTCCCATTATCCCCAGAGACCCTATTTAGCCACAAGAGTGGATTATAATCAGTTATGCTCAAAAACTCTTACATAAGGATATGGCTGTAGCTTTTGGAGAGACCACAAACTTGCCAAACACTCCTTTTCAATGGTGGAATAGGCTACCTCACGGGGAAGCATTATCTTACTTAAGAAAATGACAGGATGTTCTTCCTCCTGCTCATTGACCTGACTGAGCATAGTGTCCAACCCATAATTAGAGGCATCAGTCTGTACTATAGAAACATAGAATTTGATGGCAGATAAGAACCACTTGGCCCATCTAGTCTACCCCTTTTTTTATCCTTTAGGTAATCTCAACCCTTTTTGAACCTTAGTTCTTTGCAAGGCTATTCATATGCCAATCCCAAGCATGTTTAAATTGCTCCACAGTCTTAGCCTCTACCACCTCTGATGGGAGGCTATTCCACTTATCCACTACCCTTTCTGTGAAGTAATTTTTCCTTAAATTTCCCCATAACCTACCTCCCTCCAGTTTCAGTGTATGTCCTAGAGTTCTAATACTCCTCTTCCTTTGAAGAATGTTTCCCTCCTGAACTTTGTTAAGACCCTTGGTATATTTGAAAGTTTCTATCATCCCCCCTTTCCCTTCTCTCCTCCTACTATGAACTTCTTTTTGAAATCTGGGGCCTGCAGCACAGCCGACTGAGCTAGAGCTAACTTCAAAGCTATGAGGCCCTCTCACAGTCCTCTGTTAAATTGATCACCTGTGGCAATTTATTTTTCGTTAAATCTGTGAGGAGCTTGGCTAGTGTGCTGTAGTGGGGTACAAATTTTTGGTCATAGTCTTCAGGCTAGGCCATGCAGCAATAGCCTTTATTTTGTCTGGCTGAGGGCAGACGGGTACCTCCTTCTATGCGGTGCCCTAGTTATTGCATCTCTCTCATGCCAAGCTGACACTGGTTTGATCATCAGACCTGCCAAAGTGATTTGGCCTAAAACATTATTCAGATGGATGAGGTATTCCTCCAGGTCTGGCTGAACACTGCAATGTCATCCAGGCAGGCAACTGCATGTCCTTTCTGGCCTTCCAGTAGGTCATTAACCATGCGTTGAAATGATGCAGAGGCATTACCAGAAACTCAAACAGCCCAAATGGGGTGATAAATGTGAACTGCTCATGGGCCTTGGGTGACATTAGGATCAGCCGGTACCCCCTACTGAGATATTGATGTAGCATGCCTGGGCAAGCAGATGCAGCAGCTCGTAGATTCTGGACATGGGATAGGCATCAAATACAGTGGCATCATTCAACCTTCTATAGTCCAAACAGACTTGGGTACCTTCTACACTTCTTCAGTACCAGTTCCACTGGTGCAGCCCAAGAACTCTGAGACTTTTGAATCCCCTCTAGCTGGAGCATCTCATCTATTTCCCTTTTCATTGGGAAGTATGACATGCTGTCTGTCTGAGGGGAGTCTGACTACCTGTGTTTACATTATGTGTTGCCACGTGTGTTTTCCAAGGCTTCCCTGTGAAATGGAGCTGGTAGGGCCGTAGAGTGTCAGGTAGCTATTATAACTGCACCTCAGCCAGCTACTCACTAGGGTGGTCTTCTGTATGCCGAATGTTGGGATCCCGGCGCACAGTATACCGGTGCCGGAATCCCGACACCCGGCATACCGACAACTATTCTCCCTCGTGGGGGTCCACGACGCCCCTGGAGGGAGAATAAAATAGTGTAGCGCGCCACCGTGCCCGCACCGTGGCGAGCGCAGCGAGCCCGCAAGGGGCTCCTTTGCGCTCTCCTGTCGGTATGCTGGTGGTCGGGCTCCCGGCGCCGGTATGCTGGTCGCCGAGAGCCCGAGCGCCGGCATACCATACTACACCCCATCACTACAGTGGACATCTGCAACTGCTAGGGATCCTCTTTAGCAGAAACTGCAAGATCTAATAAGCAGGGCAGTCTTAGCAGTGTAGGTCCCTGGGCAAAGCAATGCACTGGGGCCCCTACCCATCCTTCAGCGGTAGGGGTGGGGGTGATATCAGTGGCAGCTTTGATGTCCAACAGGCGGTAGGGGGTGTTCTATCTTCCGCTCAGCATGCTAATTACTCCTTTACTTCACAGATGGTGGGAGATGGGCCGGCGAGAGAACACTAAACTGTAGAAGGGGGCATTGGACTGAATGAAGGGTCCCCGTATTTGACTTCCATGGTGGTAGGGGGTGTTTAATACGTAGAGGAGGGGCGGATAGTGGAGTGGGCTTAATATTCATAATTTTATGGTGGGAGGGCAGCTTGCTTGACTGTGAATATCTCCTGTTCCTGGAAATAGATTTCTTAGCTTTCAATGGGATAAAAAATTAAAGAGTCCCACCTTTCAGGAGGTGCTGGGTACTTGGGGATCAGAGTTCAGTAGCTAGAGCAATCCGACAAAAATATAAAACTGCATACCAAGTAGTGGAGCTCGAGCAGGGACCAGCTGCTGGAAGGCTGATATCTGGACTAATGCCATTATGATGACGCTAGTCCAGCAACGTCATCTACCAAAGCTGATGCTTAAGGGCAGTATTTATTTATTTATTAGGGCAAACAAAAGACCCTAGTGCCTTGTTTATTTTGGATATTAGGTGAATGTGATTTAAACTCTTTTAGAACTCCACCCATCTCCTGTCTACTTTGATGTTTTTTATTGCCAGCCGGTCACAAAGTAACAGGAAACAATAATTAAATAAAAAAATATTCAAAGTCATTTAAAAGAGCAGGTTTTCAGATTCCAAACTATAGTGCCTACAAGGTTTTCTGTGCCAGGGATAGGGATATCAATATTTTGTAAGAGTCTTCCATTGACTTTGGGACATCTGTGCATTATAAAGTGAATAACCAAGCAACAAAGGGAAACTACAGTAGGTTATACTTGCCTACCTGACCCTCTCCATGAGGGAGAAAATGCTCTGTTCCTGGACTTTCCTGGTAATGTATGGTTGCCATCACCTGTGGTGAGCTAGTTAATTGATAAGAAAGGTGTTTCACCACAGGTGATGGCAATCATACATTACCAGGAAAGTCCAGGAACAGAGCATTTTCTCCCTCATGGAGAGGGTCAGGTAGGCAAGTATGCAGTAGGTCTGCAGCTGCAGGACTACAATAAATGTCAATGTTCACGGTGGGCAGCCTCACCTGTAGGGAGACTATAACTTGCCATTCGCAGTTTTAAAGTGCATGAAGAGAGCAATAAATATCACACAGCAATCAAGTAGTTAACAGTGCCCTTATAGAGTTTTCACGTATGGGCATAATTCATGTTTGTACGCAAGGGCCGATGTTCATGCAACGGAGTGATTATCAGCAGACTGCGCATGTGCTGTGTTTCCAATGTGCATGCGCCAATGTGCTGCTGCAATCCTGCTTGCAATGAGAATTTCATGGCAAAGTGATTAACAGGAAGTGACCATTTGGAAGTGTTAATGGGGAGCAGTTGGAAAAACACAGGTGTGTTATGGCTGTTTTTAGGACGTGTATCTGCCATCAGCTGCAAGCTCGTACATGCAAAAACATGGTGCCTGCGTTGCTACTGCTGTGTCCATTCTGCGTAGCCATTGGTCTACCCTTTAACTTGTTTTTGGGAATATAGGCTACAAATGTGTACACAGAGGCGTAACTAGGGATTCTGGAGCCCAGGGCAAGATTAGGAATGTGACCCTCCCCCCAAAAAAAAGCCTCAGAAAGAAACTGTGTGCGTGCGCCACAGGAGCGCACTGGGGGAAAATGGGAGTGGCCACATTCCAGAAGGGGAGTGGCCACTAAAAATGTGGCATGCCAACATGACACGCCACCTGTTTCATGTCACACTGGGAACATTCTTTTCAATTCAACATGCACCTTACCTGTATGATGGTTTCTCACAATATGGAACCTCTGAAGAACTGTATCCTCTGAGGCAGACGGCATCTTCAGTCGGTAATCACTATTCATGTAAGAGATCCCATCGTCCAGAAGATACCTGTTTGTGTAGGAATATTAACAAGGTCAGCATCATGCAACAGTGCTTCAACAAGACTCACATCCTATCCCCTGTGTCACCTCCTGCCCCCAGCATCTCTCAGCCACTCCATCATCTCCCTCACGTGTCATCTCTCAGCCACACCATCACCTCCTCCTGCGACGTCTCTCAGCACACCATCACCACCCCCTGCATCATCTCTCAGCACACCATCACCTCCCCTTGCGTCGTCACTCAGCACACCATCACCTCCCCTGCGTCGTCACTCAGCACACCATCACCTCCCCTGCGTCGTCACTCAGCACACCACCTCCCCCTGCGTCATTACTCAGCACACCATCACCTCTCCCTGCGTTGTCATTCAGCACACCATCACCTCCCCCTGTGTCGTCACTCAGCACACCATCACCTCCCCCTGCGTCATCATTCAGTACACCATCACCTCCCCCTGCGTCGTCACTCAGCACGCCATCACCACCCCTGCGTCGTCACTCAGCACACCATCACCTCCCCCTGCGTCTTCACTCAGCACACCATCACCACCCCCTGCATCATCTCTCAGCACACCATCACCTCCCCCTGCGTCGTCACTCAGCACACCATCACCTCCCCCTGCGTCTTCACTCAGCACACCATCACCACCCCCTGCATCATCTCTCAGCACACCATCACCTCCCCCTGCGTCGTCACTCAGCACACCATCACCTCCCCTGCGTCGTCACTCAGCACACCATCACCTCCCCTGCGTCGTCACTCAGCACACCACCTCCCCCTGTGTCATTACTCAGCACACCATCACCTCTCCCTGCGTTGTCATTCAGCACACCATCACCTCCCCCTGCGTCGTCACTCAGCACACCATCACCTCCCCCTGCGTCATCATTCAGCACACATCACCTCCCCCTGCGTCGTCACTCAGCACACCATCACCTCCCCCTGCATCGTCACTCAGCACACCATCACCTCCCCCTGTGTCATCATACACCATCGTACTCTGTGTCTCTCTGTGTGTCCCATGCGCTGGGAGCCCATGCTGCTGCTGTCAGGGAGACTGCACAACACCGGAGCACCCTGTGCTGGCATTCTGACAGAGAGGATGGGATGTATTAAAATACATCACCGTCTACCGCATCAATGCTAATCGCATATGTACTAACATAGGCAATTAACGCAATGCGCCCCTCTGCGATGTTGAATGGAGATACTCACACTGCTGGTGGGGGGAGGGGGACATGGAGACACACTGCTGTAGGGGGACATGGAGACACACACAGCTGGTGGGCGGAGGAGGGAATGGAGATACAAACGATGGGGGTGAGTTGGGCATGGAGACACACATTGCTGGTGGGGGGAAGGGGACATGGAGACACACATTGCTAGTGGGGGGAGGGGCATGGAGACACACTGGTGGAGGGAGGGAAACATGGAGACACACACACTACTGATGGGGGTAGGGGGGCATGGAGACACACTGGTGTGGGGAGGGGGACATGGAGACACACACTTCTGATGGGGGGGGCATGGGGACACATTCAGTCAGGGTCATACACAAACACAGACAGAGGTGCCCTCACCTTGCTGACTTGTAGCCTCCAGCAGCTGCACCCTCCTCTTCCACGCTGCCAGTCAGGGCCCAGGAGAAGAACTATAGATGACGCTGTAGCCCCGTCCCCTGCTCGGGTCAGATTAGCATGTGCTGGGCTCCACCAATCTGGGCTCAGCAAATGCTCTTCTGACCCCACTGTCACAGGTTACTCGCTGCTGCTGATGATGATGATGATGATGATGATGATGCTCATTATCACAGAGCAGGCACCCGGCTCTTCCCTAATGCGGGAGGGCGGCATCAGCAGCACATTGATGGAGGCGGGTGGGCGGAGCAGGTATGATGCCCTGGCCGGTGGCGCCCCCTTCTGCTGGGCCTGCCAGGACGCCCAGGGCACATGACCTGCTCGACTACCCTTAGTTACACCTCTGTGTGTACGCAATTGTAAATGAGTTTGAGATGGCTCCAGTGGGCATCTCTTTTCATTTCTGGGCGACAGCTTTACTTGCTTACATTTGCAGTTCCGTAGCCTAGGAAGTCTCAATTGCGTTTGCATTTGTGTGCAAACATGAATTAGGCCTCTAATTGTTGATGCAAACAAATATATTGTAGGAATTTGGAACAAAATAAATTGTGTTTGAAACTGCTCTAAAATATATCAATTGACAATAATAAATTCATCGAACTTAGACTTAAGGCCCATACAACTATATAGTAAACATCGTCGCTCATTTTGACCAGAGGTGGATATACCGCTATGTAACACAAGCGGTTGCCTAGGGCCCAGAAAGTCCTAGGGGGCCTGCCCACCACTACCCACAGTCGGCTCACCCACTTCTAGCTATTATTGCTGCAGTGCACCGCTATACACTGAGAGGGGACTTGAGTGTGGCGGGAAGCATTGCAGCAAGGAGACCCGCAGCCGATAACACCCCAAACCGCCCACACTCACCCGCTGGAGGGTACAGCTGCCGGCGGTAAAAGGCACCCCCCAGCTCTGCCGCCGATATGTGCCCGCGCGTAGGCTGGATGCAGCAGCCGTGGACTAGAGCACACCTCCCTCTCCTCTCGCTGGAGGTAGCAGCATTCGCCGATAGCAACCCCCACCCGGAGCTCATAGTGGCCTCAGTGGAGCCTACAGCCACAGGTAGCGCCCCATACAGCTGAATCAAGGGGGAGATGCAGCGGGTTGGGGCATAGTGAGCTTGCTGTCCTTCAGACTGCTGAAGGGCCGAATCATAGCCACAACAGCAGGTAAGGCAGTGCTTTTTTGCTATCTATGGTATGTTTGTGAGATCTATTACTACAGAAGGAGAAGGTAAGGGTCCACAGTTATGTTGCAAGGTCATTCATAAAAATAAGGTAGATGAAAGTACATTTACAGAGGAGAAGGTCCTAACTGAACTTTCAAAACTAAAAGTGGATAAATCAATGGGGCCAGATGGGATACACCCAAGGATACTAAAAGAGCTTAAAGATGTGCTGGTGGCACCATTAACAAAATTATTTAACCAGTCACTAAATACAGGTGCCATTCCAGAGGACTGGAAAAGAGCAAATGTAGTTCCATTGTACAAAAGTGGAAGCAAGGAAGAAGCAAGTAACTACAGACCAGTAAGCCTTACATCAGTAGTAGGGAAAGTCATGGAAAAACGACTAAAAGAAACAGTTTTGGAATATCTTAAATCAAACAATTTACAGGATCCAAAACAGCATGGATTTACTGGTGGGAGATCATGCCAAACAAATCTTATTGACTTTTTTGACTCTGTGATGAAAATAATAGATCAAGGGGGAGCTGTAGATGTAGCATATCTAGACTTTAGTAAGGCATTTGACACTGTCCCACATCGCAGACTGCTAAATAAACTTGAAAGTGTGGGGGTGGATTATAGAATAGTTAAATGGATAAGAACCTGGTTGCAGGATAGGAAACAGACAGTTGTAGTAAATGGAGTGCAATCTATGGAGGGAAATGTTACCAGTGGAGTACCCCAGGGATCTGTACTCGGACCAGTTCTCTTTAATATCTTTGTTGGTGACATTGCAAATGGTATTGAAGGGAAAGTATGCCTTTTTGCAGATGATACAAAGATATGCAACAGGGTAGACACACCAGGAGGGGTAAAACAAATGATTGATGACCTAGCTAGGCTTGAAAAATGGTCAAGAACATGGCAACTACAGTTTAATGCTAAAAAATGCAAAATCATGCACTTGGGTCTCAAAAACCCAAAGGCTAAATATAGTATCAAGGGTACTATAATGGAAACTACTGAGGAGGAAAGGGATTTAGGAGTCACTATTTCAAGTGACTTAAAAGCAGGAAAGCAATGCAACAAAGCAATGAGAAAGGCAAGTCAGATGCTTGGTTGCATAGGGAGAGGAATCAGTAGCAGGAAAAGAGAAGTAATAATGCCACTGTATAGGTCATTGGTGCGGCCTCATCTGGAATACTGTGTCCAGTTCTGGAGACCATATCTCCAGAAGGATATAAATACATTAGAGAGTGTACAAAGAAGGGCAACTAAAATGGTGCATGGCCTACATCACAAAACTTACCCGGAAAGGCTAAAATATCTTAACATGTATAGTATGGAGGAGAGAAGGGAAAGGGGAGACATAATAGAAACTTTCAAATATACCAAAGGTTTTAACAAAGTTCAGGAGGAAAACATTATTCAAAGGAAGAGAAGTATTAGAACTCGAGGACATACACTGAAACTGGAGGGAGGCAGGTTCAGGGGAAATTTAAGGAAAAATTATTTCACAGAAAGGGTAGTGAATAAGTGGAATAGCCTCCCATCAGAGGTGGTAGAGGCTAAGACTGTGGAGCAGTTTAAACATGCTTGGGATAGGCATGTGAATATCCTTACAAGGAATTAAGGTTCAAAGAGGGTTGCGATTACCTAAAGGATAAAAAAAATGGCCAAGTGGTTCTTATCTGCCGTCAAATTCTATTAGTGTGTTTATATAGTGTATATATACAGAAAAATTACAGTGTATTGAAATCACAGCTGAATCCCAATGTTTTGGGGCTCTCTGAGGGCGCCAAAGCATTTGCTGTGCAATTAGCTAAGTGCCTAACTTTATTCTGCACTTTAAATTTAGCACTGTTTTGCACTTTAATCAGCACTTTCGATTGCACGTTTATCAGTGTGCTCATGATGACAAGCCCTAACGACGCAGCTGCGGAGGGAGCAACCCGATTTTTACACTGTGACACTTATGAAACATTAAGCTTTTCTGAGGCAGAGGCGGAAAGCATATTAAGTAAGGAAACAGTATTTGATGCTGATATTGCTAAATCTGGTGAGGATACCTTTAAAGAACTGCTCAAGCTCCGGAAAAGGGAGATAGATTTTATGTATCATGCTATCACCTTGTCAGATTATTATAGAGCGAAGCAAATACCACGTGGATTCAGGATCCACAACATGCCGACCATAGGCCGCTATGATTTAAATTTCTGCAAGAAATGGATAGCGGTACTTAATAAGTGCTCTATGGACTTGCTACTGCTTGTGATCGAAGAGTCCACTCGTGAGCTAACACTCACAAGAAATAAGATAGCTCTTTTCCAGAATGAGAATAATCTGGATACAGCACCTGTCCCTGACTGGCTGAGCAAACTCACTGATGAAGTGGAACAATACAAATTAAACCAGATCAAATTTAAAAAGCAGAAGAGGATTAAAGTTCAGCAAGACTATGATCAGCATAAAGTCTATGCGTGGTTAGCCAGCCAACCCCTTCCGCCCCGTGGAGGGCATCCAGCAACATTCAGGAGGAGGACACAGCGCCCACATTTCTCCAGCACCTCAGCTAGTGAAGCTGATGAAGCAACCCATGACACCCCACAGAATAGAAGGGAAATCCCTTTAGGGGTACGTACCCGGGCGATAATAGCCGGTAGAGAGGTGCCTCCACAAGGAGAGGGAGGCAGACAAAAAGGCAGGCGAGGAGCCAACACCGGAACAAAACCACCGAAGGGGAGACGCAACTAATCTTCGACCTATCCTCGAATCATATCTCTGAAAAGGAATCCAGAGTCTTGAGCAGAGGTTTATCTTTCATCCCCACCAAGACAGTAGATTCATTTCAACAGAAAATTGACAACTACAAATTGACGAGAACTCTTAAACTTAAAGAACATTTTTCCAAACAGGATACATCTGGAACATCTACAGTGACGGACTCTCTACCACCCCAGGTGAGACGTTTGACAAGGTCCACGTTTGAACCTCACACTACCAATAACTCCATCAAAACTTTCAGCAGAATACTGGACGAAGTTGATTTAAGTCCTAAGACCAAGGCATTTCCTAATCTCAGTAAAGATGAATTTGAAGCCTTAAAGAGTCTTAGTAAAAGAGAGGATATCATCATACGGCAGGCTGATAAGGGTGGGGGTATAGTGGTACTAGACACGGTGAAGTATAAATATGAATGTGAACGTCTATTATCTGACAAATCCACATATGCAATGTTATCTAGAGATCCAACCAATGTTTTTAAGAAGGAGTTGGAGGGTATGCTAAAACATGCTGTGGATAATGGAATTATTTCAGTAGGTGTGAGTAAAGCACTGTGTGTAGACTGCCCGGTGGTTCCTGTATTTTATGTGATCCCCAAAATCCATAAAGATGCAGTGAATCCACCGGGGAGGCCCATAATCTCGGCCAGAGGGTCACTTTGTGAAGTAATTTCTGTCTTCTGTGACAGCTATTTACAACCGTGCATTCAAAATACAACAACGCACCTCAAAGATACTTCAGCCCTGTTGCGTCTACTTGAGAATATAGGGTTATTACCCCAAGACACCACACTGGCATCCATTGATGTGTCTAGCCTGTACACCTGTATCCCACATGGGGCCGGTGTACAGGCTGTTAGACATCTAATAACTAACAATCCACATTACATTGGCCCAGACATTGAATTTTTTCTATCACTCTTAGAGTTTACACTGGTACATAATTATTTCATGTACGATAGTAAGTTTTATATCCAATGTACCGGTTGTGCCATGGGGTCGGCTGTGGCCCCGGCATTCGCCAATGCGTATATGTGGGAACTAGAAAGAGAACTTTTTTTACAGGATACTACTATCACGTCACAAATATGCTTGTACCAACGTTACATAGATGACGTTCTGATCTTTTGGGGAGGCCCTAAAAATAATTTGATTGAGTT
The DNA here is from genome assembly GCF_028390025.1 of Pseudophryne corroboree. Taxonomy (NCBI): domain Eukaryota; kingdom Metazoa; phylum Chordata; class Amphibia; order Anura; family Myobatrachidae; genus Pseudophryne; species Pseudophryne corroboree. The sequence goes on from NC_086444.1 coordinate 672,418,115, forward strand.
AATTGATCATCATAACTCCACAGTAAGCCCCATTAAATTTACAGTTGAGACAGATGATACACAGATTAATTTCTTGGATGTATGTATCACAGTCACAGAAGGGAAAATCAGTACCAAGCTGTACACTAAGGTGACAGATAGAAACAACTTGTTAAGATTTGATAGTTTTCACCCAAAAGCAACTATGAGGGGTCTACCTTATTCCCAATTCCTAAGGGTATGCCGCATTACTAACGGAGTGGCTGACCGTGATAAACAGTTGGAATTAATGACCACCAAATTTAGAGAAAGGGGCTATCCCAGTGAACTCCTAGAACAGGCCAAGTATAAAGCCCTAGGGAAAACGAGGCAGCAATTACTGACCCTTAAACCACAAAAACAACTTAGAGGTAGGATACCTTGGGTCACCCAATTTAGTACTAGCAGTAAACAAATAGCCAATAGTACTAAATCAATATGGCCTATAGTGGCGACTGATAAGGAGCTGGGTGAAGTATACCAGTCTAGGCTTCTTAATAGTTACTCTAAGGGAAGGAGCATCAGGGACTATGTGGTGAAAACAGACGTATCTAAGTTTGGTAAAGAACAGCCTAGTAAAAACTTCTTGAAACGCAAAAATGGCTGCTTTAAGTGCAGTGGATGTACCACGTGCAGTTATTTGTCTCCAGGAGATTTTTTTCTGCATCCACATACGGGAAAGAGATATAGCATTAAACATCCACTTTCTTGTGACTCAAAATTTGTAGTGTATATGTTGACATGCCCTTGTGGGTTAACATATATCGGTAAAACCGATTGTGCATTTAAAACACGAATGGCGCAGCATCGCTATGCCATTCGGGAGGCTTATAAAGCAGGGACAAGTGACCAACCAGTGGCTCGCCACTTTGTAACAGCCAAACATGGCATGGCCACCCTGCGTTATAAGATTATTGATCAGGTCCCACCGTCGTTACGGGGAGGGGACCGATCAAAAAAACTGCTGCAGATTGAGGCCAAGTGGATTTCAACCCTCAATACAGTATATCCTAAGGGTTTAAATGAGATGTTGAGTTTGAAATGTTTCTTATAAGCAATTTTAGAATCACCCATATCCGTAGTTCCACACGTCTAGGCACGCATGGAGGTATTGGGTTAAATTTTTACATGCTATTTTAAGTTATGAAGTTTAGTATTAAGCATCCTCTGGGGTAAAGTAAAGGTAGACATTAGTAGTCACCCAAGATACTTACTACATGTAAAACGATATTAGTAGCTGTCTCCCAGCCTTTATATGTTTCATTGGAAGTGACACGTATTTTTCATTTAATGTACTATATAAATTAGGTACAGCGTACTAAAAAATATATACAGCAGCGCACTATGTTCCTAATAGCGCAAGGGACTGTTAGTTTAATGAGCACCATTATTATGGTTTTTGTATCAACTGATTACACATATGTAACAATGACAGTTAGAAATGTATGATTTGCACTTTATTTTTTGTGTGTTTTGAGTTGTCACATTAGTTGTTTACGTTGTCATGGTTGCATGTATCCCACAGCCCGAGAACGCTGGCTAGACGGACCGGTGACGCGACACTTCCTGTGAGGGGAGTGACGTCAGATCCGGCACCCGGGCGGCGCGACGGCTGGAGGCGGTGAGTAACCTCTAATTGCACGAGTATTTAAACACTGATTATTGTCATTTAATTTATCCTGACGAAGGGGCTGCGTCCCCGAAACGTAGACTGAATAAAAGCACTTGATTTCTTCATCTTGCTGATCACGTCTCCCAGTGCCGCTCTCATTGCCATTGTTATATTTATATCTATATATATATATACATATATATATATATATTAGTGATGTGCACCGGACATTTTTCGGGTTTTGTGTTTTGGTTTTGGATTCGGTTCCGCGGCCGTGTTTTGGATTCGGACGCGTTTTGGCAAAACCTCACCGAAAATTTTTTGTCGGATTCGGGTGTTTTTTTCAAAAAAAAAACTAAAAAACAGCTTAAATCATAGAAATTGGGGGTCATTTTGATCTCATAGTATTGTTAACCTCAATTATCATAATTTCCACTCATTTCCAGTCTATTCTGAACACCTCACACCTCACAATATTATTTTTAGTCCTACAATTTGCACCGAGGTCGCTGGATGGCTAAGCTAAGCGACACAAGTGGCCGACACAAACACCTGGCCCATCTAGGAGTGGCACTGCAGTGTCAGGCAGGATTGCACTTCAAAAAAATTGTCCCCAAACAGCACATGATGCAAAGAAAAAAAGAGGCGCACCAAGGTCGCTGTGTGACTAAGCTAAGCGACACAAGTGGCCGACACAAACACCTGGCCCATCTAGGAGTGGCACTGCAGTGTCAGGCAGGATTGCACTTCAAAAAAATTGTCCCCAAACAGCACATGATGCAAAGAAAAAAAGAGGCGCACCAAGGTCGCTGTGTGACTAAGCTAAGCGACACAAGTGGCCGACACAAACACCTGGCCCATCTAGGAGTGGCACTGCAGTGTCAAGACAGGATGGCACTTCAAAAAAATTGTCCCCAAACAGCACATGATGCAAAGAAAAAAAGAGGCGCACCAAGGTCGCTGTGTGACTAAGCTAAGCGACACAAGTGGCCGACACAAACACCTGGCCCATCTAGGAGTGGCACTGCAGTGTCAAGACAGGATGGCACTTCAAAAAAATTGTCCCCAAACAGCACATGATGCAAAGAAAAAAAGAGGCGCACCAAGGTCGCTGTGTGACTAAGCTAAGCGACACAAGTGGCCGACACAAACACCTGGCCCATCTAGGAGTGGCACTGCAGTGTCAAGACAGGATGGCACTTCAAAAAAATTGTCCCCAAACAGCACATGATGCAAAGAAAAAAAGAGGCGCACCAAGGTCGCTGTGTGACTAAGCTAAGCGACACAAGTGGCCGACACAAACACCTGGCCCATCTAGGAGTGGCACTGCAGTGTCAAGACAGGATGGCACTTCAAAAAAATTGTCCCCAAACAGCACATGATGCAAAGAAAAAAAGAGGCGCACCAAGGTCTCTGTGTGACTAAGCTAAGCGACACAAGTGGCCGACACAAACACCTGGCCCATCTAGGATTGGCACTGCAGTGTCAAGACAGGATGGCACTTCAAAAAATTGTCCCCAAACAGCACATGATGCAAAGAAAAAAAGAGGCGCACCACAGGTATAGAATGTAGATGGATAGTATACTTAATGACGACACAGAGGTAGGTACAGCAGTGGCCTTCCGTATCGTACTGCTATATATAGTATACTGGTGGTCACTGTGTCAGCAAACTGCAAAACTAAAATGCACCACAGGTATAGAATGTAGATGGATAGTATACTTAATGACGACACAGAGGTAGGCACAGCAGTGGCCTTCCGTATCGTACTGCTATATATAGTATACTGGTGGTCACTGTGTCAGCAAACTGCAAAACTAAAATGCACCACAGGTATAGAATGTAGATGGATAGTATACTTAATGACGACACAGAGGTAGGCACAGCAGTGGCCTTCCGTATTGTACTGCTATATATAGTATACTGGTGGTCACTGTGTCAGCAAACTGCAAAACTAAAATGCACCACAGGTATAGAATGTAGATGGATAGTATACTTAATGACGACACAGAGGTAGGCACAGCAGTGGCCTTCCGTATCGTACTGCTATATATAGTATACTGGTGGTCACTGTGTCAGCAAACTGCAAAACTAAAATGCACCACAGGTATAGAATGTAGATGGATAGTATACTTAATGATGACACAGAGGTAGGCACAGCAGTGGCCTTCCGTATCGTACTGCTATATACAGTATACTGGTGGTCACTGTGTCAGCAAACTGCAAAACTAAAATGCACCACAGGTATAGAATGTAGATGGATAGTATACTTAATGACGACACAGAGGTAGGCACAGCAGTGGCCTTCCGTATCGTACTGCTATATATAGTATACTGGTGGTCACTGTGTCAGCAAACTGCAAAACTAAAATGCACCACGGGTATAGAATGTAGATGGATAGTATACTTAATGACGACACAGAGGTAGGTACAGCAGTGGCCTTCCGTACCGTACTGCTATATATAGTATACTGGTGGTCACTGTGTCAGAAAACTGCAAAACTAAAATACACCACAGGTATAGAATCTAGATGGATAGTATACTTAATGACGACACATCGGTAGGCACAGCAGTGGCCTTCCGTATCGTACTGCTATATATAGTATACTGGTGGTCACTGGACAGCAAAACTCTGCACTGTAATCCTCCTATATAATATTAATTATACTGGTGGTCCCCAGTCCCCACAATAAAGCAGCACACTGAGCACAGATATGGAGTGTTTTTCAGGCAGACAACGTATACTGGTGGTCACTGTCAGCAAAACTCTGCACTGTACTCCTGCTATATAATACAGCTGCTCCCCAGTCCCCACAATTAAGCAGTGTGAGCACAGATATATTATGCAGCACACTGAGCACAGATATGGAGCGTTTTTTTTCAGGCAGTGAACGGATAAAACTGGTGGTCACTTATCAGCAAAACTCTGCACTGTACTCCTCCTAACAGCTGCTCCCCAGTCCTCCCCACAATTAAGCAATAAAGCAATCAAGTTCAACAATAAACGGAGAGGACGCCAGCCACGTCCTCTGCCTATCATCTCCGATGCACGAGTGAAAATGGCGGCGACGCGCGGCTGCTTATATAGAATCCGAATCTCGCGAGAATCCGACAGCGGGATGATGACGTTCGGGCGCGCTCGGGTTAGCCGAGCAAGGCGGGAAGGTTCGAACCTGCCTCGGACCCGTGTAAAATGGGTGAAGTTCGGGGGGGTTCGGTTTCCGAGAAACCAAACCCGCTCATCACTAATATATATATATATATATATATATCAATCTACAGTCTATGTAAAAAATGCAGAATAAAGTTTGGCACACAGCTACTTAAATAAAAGGTCCTGATGAAAGTGCTGCTTAATTAAAGGCACTGAAACATTGACAGGAATAACGCTGCCTACGTGGTGGTGATTACCATTCTTGGAGTACAGCATGTGATTCAAGCTTAGAACATGGGACCCCGTGGGTTAGCATAACTAAACTGCTTCAGAACATCATTAAACTTGTTCAGAACATTGAACAACTACCATTGCAGGCTTGCTTTGCCATGGTGGCTCACTCCACTTCGCTTGCCACAGGTTACTATTCCCAATAGATGTCCACGTGGGTAGAGTTCTAAGCCAGTTTAGTTATGCTAGCCCAGGCCCCATGGGGTCCCATGTTGTGAACTTGAGCCCAGCACCTTATGTGAACATAACATATTAAGATGGCAGTCCCACATGTGACCCATCTCATCACACGCACAGAGAGAGGTGGGAAGTGCACAGAGAAGATAAAAGAAGGTGCGGTGTGTGAGGCTGGCGCAGCACCTACCAGTGCCTGTAGTGTATTTTAATATACTCCAACATACGCCTCCTACAGTCGTTGCGGGTGGTGTATATATGTGGGGGGGGGGGGGGGAAGGTTTACAGAGACCGGAGGCCTGCCTGCTACAATTGGGGGAGGGGGGGGCAGACACTGACTGGGGGCATGTATGATACAATCAGTGAGGAGGCACTTACATACAGTATAAGCAATAGTCACAATACAGTCACACTGACTGAGAGGTGTAATAATGGGGGAAAACACACGCTGACTTGAGGCTTGCCTGCTTCAATCAGTGGGGTGGGGGAGCACTGATATACAGATGTAGTCACGCTCATCTATGCCGTGATGCATACGCATATGCACTGTGGCATAGTGCAAACGTGCCGCACTGTGACTGGCCACAGCGAGCGTTCGCTTCATAGGCCTTAATGGTTTCGCTGCATAATCGCTACGCAACGATGAACCTGGCTACATCTGTATAAGCAATACAGTCACACTGACTGAGGGATGTAATGGGTATTACAGTATAAGGGATGGTGGACCTTCTAGGCTGCTACAGTCAGTGAGGGGAGGGGGGGAGTCACTGATACAGTATATAGTGCAGTCACACTATGGATTGTTTGTGGGGTGGGGCAAATCGTTGTCTTGTTTAGGGCCCCATGAGATCTAAATCCACCTTGGATTTTGACCCTTCCTGATCGACGTTGTTTACTATATCGACTACTGTGTACGCTGTAAACTATGAGTCGTTAACGACCATCAGTCTCGGCTGTGCTTTGGACTCATCAAAGCTTTGGACTCATCATCCAAAGCTGCCTGCTCCGGCCGGCCATGACGTCACTGTGTGATAGTGCTAGCGATATTGCACAGTGTGTATGCCCACGTAGGGCGGCCCGGCCTAGGAGGGGGACACAATAGGCGATGTCGCTCACTGAGCACATTGCCTAGTGTGTACCCACTTTTAGGCCATAAATCTGCAATAAATATGTTAGCTGTAACTGAATGTCAGGAAATTTTATTGTGATAAGCATTAGCAGGGAATTATTACTAAAGAGTCCATAATAGGCAGAGAACAGCAATAGAAAAAAAACCTGTCTTAGGTCTGTTGTATATGTAGAGCTTCACGGATATAAATGTCTATATTAGATGTAATAGATCTGCAGTAACAAGTGTGGATGTTTTTTTTTACTGCTGCCTAGGGCAAATTTGATGCTTTCAGATTTATGTCTCCTTGGGAAATATGATTGACTGTTTATAGTAACCTATATCAGCGAGTTCTAATGCTTCATGTAGAACACCTACAAAATGTAGATCTAATCAGGGTGTGGATGCAAATAATTGCACTTTGTTCTGTACTCAGCATTGAACTATGTTAAACTTAATTTCTTGGTACTGGAGAAGGAACATTTAAATATCGGATGACCAATTCAATGGAAGTTGCCCTGCCCTGATTGTAAATTACTTCTATTAAACTGTCACTATAAAAGTACTATAGTCAGTACATCGTTCTTAGCTACTTGAGATAATTACAATTTCTTTAAAATTTGTGAAGACACACATAGGCGTGCGCAGCACATTTTATTAGGGGGTGCACCATCGGAGGGTTGTGTCTAGCATCACCTTTTGGGTGTGTCTAGCACCATCTATTGACGGTCAACGCAATATAAAATATCCACCCTTGTACCAATCCTAATAAAGCAGATACATTGTCAGATGTTGTGGTGTGCACCAAACAAACACCCCTGATGGCACTTGCTGCAATTACACTGCTCCTCCTCAGCCTGGTCTGGCTCCCTCTCACTTTCCCCTGCAAACTGCAGCAGCTTACTTACAAGTCAGTCACTCACTGACACTGACAGTCGCAGACTAGTACTGCTGCTGCTGCTGGAAAAACGAGTGATGTGTCAATGTTGCTGCCGACCACCTGCCAGTATTGAATTTGTCTTCCTAAGAGGAACGCTAGCTGCATCTCCTTGCGATCGGCTGTGCGAATGGATTCTACGACGCACCTGTGCATTGCAGTGCATACACATGTGCAGTAGTAACCTGATCACTGCGCTGCGAAAAACGGCAGCGTGCGATCAGGTCGGCATGACCCCCTAAATAAATTTTTAAATACTCTTGCATTAGTAGTTATATTTACTATAAGTATAGATTTGTAGCATTAATTTGAAGGGGTTACAATGAAACCAAACTCGCATAAAACACATTCATTAATGGAAAAGTGTAACTATTTTCTGTTATGTCATACCCCTCAACATTATTAACCATTCTCCATGGAGACTAAAGTGTGGACATTACTGCAAAGTGTTTCCTCACATCAGTAGTAACATAATTTATACTACACCTCTGCAGTGACACGTCCCCTCTTCCATAAACTTTGTAATAAAACATTTATGCTATTGTGGAAGGGTGCCCAGCTGAAGAGGGAGTGGAGGTTACTCACCCCTCTGCAGCTTCGTTGGGTCCGGTGGGAGGCGGTGGCATTGTGGCGGAGGAACGGCAACAGGATGCTGGTGTGGATGAGCTTGCATCCGAGAGGATTCAAGCTTATCCAATCAGATTGCGGCAATTCAAAACTGACGCCCTCCATGAGCCAATCACGGCTTGCAGAGTGGCAGCCAATGAGAAGAAGCAGTCGTGGCAAGCCAATCAGGGCTCGCAGCATCATAGCCCCTCCCAGCATCTTATATTAGACGCTGCCGGACGGGAGAGCTCACTTTGCCGGCAGACAGGGAGCACAGAAGAGGAGAAGAGCTCCAGTGGCCACGAAAGAGACCAGAAACCCGCGGGATCAAGTCAGAAGGCGGCGGCTGTGGAAGAATCGGCGGAGGATTGCGGGGGGTGGTGGCTGTCGGCGCAGGCTTGCACAGAAGCTGAGGACCGGGTAGCTCCGCAGTGGTGGGAAGAAAAAGAGCATAACGAACTTCCCTGCTGCAGGCTCCCCCACCAAGCAGAGTAAGTGGTCGTGGGCCATTACAACTTACATCTAACCTCTAGACCACCAGAGTTCGGGCACTAGGCCCATGGGCATTAGGCCTGGGGCTAAAGTCAGGCTTAGGCCTGTGGCACATTAGAGGGCACTAGGCCCTACCAGATTATTGGCTCCCATAGGTGAATAAGGTGACTCAGGGCCTTAGGACAGGTCACCCAATTGGCCCCATATTAGGTGGGTTGTTAGACCCGTGGGTGCAAGTCAGGCTTTAGGCCTGTGGTACAGTTAGGGGACAATAGACCTGTTTAAGTGAGTCCCGTGTAAAGGTGGTACTGGTCACTAGGCCCAGGCCATTACATCGTGCCCTTGGTGGGCAGGCCCACCAGTCTGATCTCATGTCAAACAAGGTGAGAGTGTATGCCTCATTTAGATAGCGAAGAGTCTCCTGAGGCGTCCTGGGCAGTAGGCCAAATCACTGAAGGTACAAGAAGTGGCAGGCTGTACAGCAGCTGCTTCCCTGTATCTAAAGTGATCTTCTCCTGTGTGGAGGAGCCGTCCAGCTCTACACATGTAGCTGTAGTCTGCTGCCAGCAACCCATGATAGCAGGGATAGGGAAGGGCTGACAAGCTCTGGATAGGTAGGGTCTGCAAAATAGTGAAAAGCGGTTAATTAAAGGGACGGCACCATTATATTTTCTTGTACTGCATTGTGTTGTTGTTTTTTGTGCAGGGCCAAGTTATTAGAACTGTTGTGTTTAGTTTGTTGCATCACACACACACAGTTAGTCTGAGGACTCTTTTGTTGTAGTTAGTGTAGTGGTGTTACACCAGGATAGAGTTAGGCCCTGCAAGGCAGTAGTGTTTTTGTCTCCTTACAGGGACCTGTAAGTGAAGAAACAGGCCAAGAATAAGATTGTTGATAGTGAGAAACATCTCTGTCTGTGTGTCCCTATTGGTGTCTGTTTGTTAATTAATGGTTCCTCCCACAAGTCCTTCATTCCTCTCCACACCACTACATTCCCCATCCTCAATAATAATCAATCCCTTCACATCCCCCTCCTTTCCCAACTCACTCTCTCCAAAAACCCGAACAAATCCTAAATTAATTATTTAATGATTACCCAAGCTCAATTATTTCCCATAACATTCTCCTCTCACCCATACACTACAACCTCACCAGTTCCATTTATTATTAACGTATCAATAAACTTTTATACAAGTCAATACTAGTGATGAGCGGGTTCGGTTTCTCGGAATCCGAACCCGCCGAACTTCAGCTTTTTTTACACGGGGCCGAGCAGGCTCGGATCCTCCCGCCTTGCTCGATTAACCCGAGCGCGCCCGAACGTCATCATCCCGCTGTCGGATTCTCGCGAGGCTCGGATTCTATCGCGAGACTCGGATTCTATATAAGGAGCCGCGCGTCGCCGCCATTTTCACACGTGCATTGAGATTGATAGGGAGAGGACGTGGCTGGCGTCCTCTCCGTTTATAGAGAAGAGAGTAGAGAGTTAGAGACACTATTTACTAATTTTGGGGAGCATATTAGGACTGGAGTACTACTACTTGCTGATAGTGTGACCAGTGACCATTGACCACCAGTTTAATTAATCCGTTCTCTGCCTGAAAAAAAACGATACACAGTGTGACACAGTCACATACCATATCTGTGCTCAGCCTCAGTGTGCTGCATCATCATATGTAATACTGTATATCTGACTGTGCTGAGTGCTCACTGCTCACACAGCTTAATTGTGGGGGAGACTGGGGAGCAGTTAGAGCAGGAGTACATAAATAATATATTTTAAGTACAGTGCACACTTTTGCTGCCAGAGTGCCACACTGCCAGTGTGACTGACCAGTGACCACACTGACCACCAGTATATTGTGATTGTCTGCTTAGGACGGAGTACTACTTGCTGATAGTGTTACCAGTGACCACCACCAGTTTAATTAATCCGTTCTCTGCCTGAAAAAAAACGATACACAGTGTGACACAGTCACATACCATATCTGTGCTCAGCCCAGTGTGCTGCATCATATGTAATACTGTATATCATTATCTGACTGTGCTGAGTGCTCACTGCTCACACAGCTTAATTGTGGGGGAGACTAGGGAGCAGTTATAGCAGGAGTACATATTTTAAGTACAGTGCACACTTTTGCTGCCAGAGTGCCTCCAGTGTGACTGACCAGTGACCACTGACCACCAGTATATTGTGATTGTCTGCTGACCACCAGTATATTGTGATTGTCTGCCTGAAAAAGTTAAACACTCGTCGTGTGGTGTTTTTATAAACGCATTCTGCAGACAGTGTCCAGCAGGTCCGTCATTACATAATATATACCTGTCCGGCTGCAGTACTAGTGTGATATATATATATTTTAATTTTATCTCATTATCATCCAGTCTATATTAGCAGCAGACACAGTACGGTAGTCCACGGCTGTAGCTACCTCTGTGTCGGCAGTCGCTCGTCCATCCATAATTGTATACCACCTACCCGTGGTTTTTTTTTTTCTATCTTCTTGATACTAGTAGCTTACTTTAGGAGTCTGCAGTGCTGACAGACAGTGTCCAGCAGGTCCCTCATTACATAATATATACCTGTCCGGCTGCAATACTAGTGTGATATATATATATATATATATATTTTAATTTTATCTCATTATCATCCAGTCTATATTAGCAGCAGACACAGTACGGTAGTCCACGGCTGTAGCTACCTCTGTGTCGGCAGTCGCTCATCCATCCATAATTGTATACCACCTACCCGTGTTTTTTTTTTTTTTTTCTATCTTCTTGATACTAGTAGCTTACTTTAGGAGTCTGCAGTGCTGACAGACAGTGTCCAGCAGGTCCGTCATTACATGATATATACCTGTCCGGCTGCAGTACTAGTGTGATATATATATATATTTTAATTTAGTCTCATTATCATCCAGTCTATATTAGCAGCAGACACAGTACGGTAGTCCACGGCTGTAGCTACCTCTGTGTCGGCAGTCGCTCGTCCATCCATAATTGTATACCACCTACCCGTGTTTTTTTTTTTTTTTCTATCTTCTTGATACTAGTAGCTTACTTTAGGAGTCTGCAGTGCTGACAGACAGTGTCCAGCAGGTCCGTCATTACATAATATATACCTGTCCGGCTGCAGTACTAGTGTGATATATATATATATTTTAATTTTATCTCATTATCATCCAGTCTATATTAGCAGCAGACACAGTACGGTAGTCCACGGCTGTAGCTACCTCTGTGTCGGCAGTCGCTCGTCATACATAAGTATACTAGTATCCATCCATCTCCATTGTTTACCTGAGGTGCCTTTTAGTTGTGCCTATTAAAATATGGAGAACAAAAATGTTGAGGTTCCAAAAATAGGGAAATATCAAGATCCACTTCCACCTCGTGCTGAAGCTGCTGCCACTAGTCATGGCCGAGACGATGAAATTCCATCAACGTCGTCTGCCAAGGCCGATGCCCAATGTCATAGTACAGAGCATGTAAAATCCAAAACACCAAATATCAGTAAAAAAAGGACTCAAAAATCTAAAATAAAATTGTCGTAGGAGAAGCGTAAACTTGCCAATATGCCATTTACCACACGGAGTGGCAAGGAACGGCTGAGGCCCTGGCCTATGTTCATGGCTAGTGGTTCAGCTTCACATGAGGATGGAAGCACTCAGCCTCTCGCTAGAAAAATGAAAAGACTCAAGCTGGCAAAAGCACAGCAAAGAACTGTGCGTTCTTCGAAATCCCAAATCCACAAGGAGAGTCCAATTGTGTCGGTTGCGATGCCTGACCTTCCCAACACTGGACGTGAAGAGCATGCGCCTTCCACTATTTGCACGCCCCCTGCAAGTGCTGGAAGGAGCACCCGCAGTCCAGTTCCTGATAGTCAGATTGAAGATGTCAGTGTTGAAGTACACCAGGATGAGGAGGATATGGGTGTTGCTGGCGCTGGGGAGGAAATTGACTGATGGTGAGGTGGTTTGTTTAAGTCAGGCACCCGGGGAGACACCTGTTGTCCGTGGGAAGAATATGGCCATTGACATGCCTGGTGAAAATACCAAAAAAATCAGCTTTTCGGTGTGGAAGTATTTCAACAGAAATGCGGACAACATTTGTCAAGCCGTGTGTTGCCTTTGTCAAGCTGTAATAAGTAGGGGTAAGGACGTTAACCACCTCGGAACATCCTCCCTTATACGTCACCTGCAGCGCATTCATAATAAGTCAGTGACAAGTTCAAAAACTTTGGGTGACAGCGGAAGCAGTCCACTGACCAGTAAATGCCAATAGTCCTGCAGGCCATGTCACTGGCAATTCTGACGAGTCCTCTCCTGCCTGGGATTCCTCCGATGCATCCTTGCGTGTAACGCCTACTGCTGCTGGCGCTGCTGTTGTTGCTGCTGGGAGTCGATGGTCATCCCAGAGGGGAAGTCGTAAGACCACTTTTACTACTTCCACCAAGCAATTGACTGTCCAACAGTCCTTTGCGAGGAAGATGAAATATCACAGCAGTCATCCTGCTGCAAAGCGGATAACTGAGGCCTTGGCATCCTGGGTGGTGAGAAACGTGGTTCCGGTATCCATCATTACTGCAGAGCCAACTAGAGACTTGTTGGAGGTACTGTGTCCCCGGTACCAAATACCATCTAGGTTCCATTTCTCTAGGCAGGCGATACCGAAAATGTACACAGACCTCAGAAAAAGAGTCACCAGTGTCCTAAAAAATGCAGCTGTACCCAATGTCCACTTAACCACGGACATGTGGACAAGTGGAGCAGGGCAGGGTCAGGACTATATGACTGTGACAGCCCACTGGGTAGATGTATGGACTCCCGCCACAAGAACAGCAGCGGCGGCACCAGTAGCAGCATCTCGCAAACGCCAACTCTTTCCTAGGCAGGCTACGCTTTGTATCACCGGTTTCCAGAATACGCACACAGCTGAAAACCTCTTACGGCAACTGAGGAAGATCATCGCGGAATGGCTTACCCCAATTGGACTCTCCTGTGGATTTGTGGCATCGGACAACGCCAGCAATATTGTGTGTGCATTAAATCTGGGCAAATTCCAGCACGTCCCATGTTTTGCACATACCTTGAATTTGGTGGTGCAGAATTATTTAAAAAACGAGAGGGGCGTGCAAGAGATGCTGTCGGTGGCCAGAAGAATTGCGGGACACTTTCGGCGTACAGGCACCACGTACAGAAGACTGGAGCAACACCAAAAACGCCTGAACCTGCCCTGCCATCATCTGAAGCAAGAAGTGGTAACGAGGTGGAATTCAACCCTCTATATGCTTCAGAGGTTGGAGGAGCAGCAAAAGGCCATTCAAGCCTATACAACTGAGCACGATATAGGAGGTGGAATGCACCTGTCTCAAGCGCAGTGGAGAATGATTTCAAAGTTGTGCAAGGTTCTGCAACCTTTTGAACTTGCCACACGTAAAGTCAGTTCAGACACTGCCAGCCTGAGTCAGGTCATTCCCCTCATCAGGCTTTTGCAGAAGAAGCTGGAGACATTGAAGGAGGAGCTAACACAGAGCGATTCCGCTAGGCATGTGGGACTTGTGGATGGAGCCCTTAATTCGCTTAACAAGGATTCACGGGTGGTCAATCTGTTGAAATCAGAGCACTACATTTTGGCCACCGTGCTCGATCCTAGATTTAAAACCTACCTTGGATCTCTCTTTCCGGCAGACACAAGTCTGCTGGGGTTCAAAGACCTGCTGGTGAGAAAATTGTCAAGTCAAGCGGAACGCGACCTGTCAACATCTCCTCCTTCACATTCTCCCGCAAATGGGGGTGCGAGGAAAAGGCTCAGAATTCCGAGCCCACCCGCTGGCGGTGATGCAGGGCAGTCTGGAGCGACTGCTGATGCTGACATCTGGTCCAGACTGAAGGACCTGCCAACGATTACGGACATGTCGTCTACTGGCACTGCATATGATTCTCTCCCCATTGAAAGAATGGTGGAGGATTATATGAGTGACCGCATCCAAGTAGGCACGTCAGACAGTCCGTACTTATACTGGCAGGAAAAAGAGGCAATTTGGAGGCCCTTGCACAAACTGGCTTTATTCTACCTAAGTTGCCCTCCCACAAGTGTGTACTCCGAAAGAGTGTTTAGTGCCGCCGCTCACCTTGTCAGCAATCGGCGTACGAGGTTACATCCAGAAAATGTGGAGAAGATGATGTTCATTAAAATGAATTATAATCAATTCCTCCGTGGAGACATTGACCAGCAGCAATTGCCTCCACAAAGTACACAGGGAGCTGAGATGGTGGATTCCAGTGGGGACGAATTGATAATCTGTGAGGAGGGGGATGTACACGGTGATATATCGGAGGATGATGATGAGGTGGACATCTTGCCTCTGTAGAGCCAGTTTGTGCAAGGAGAGATTAATTGCTTCTTTTTTGGTGGGGGTCCAAACCAACCCGTCATTTCAGTCACAGTCGTGTGGCAGACCCTGTCACTGAAATGATGGGTTGGTTAAAGTGTGCATGTCCTGTTTATACAACATAAGGGTGGGTGGGAGGGCCCAAGGACAATTCCATCTTGCACCTCTTTTTTCTTTAATTTTTCTTTGCGTCATGTGCTGTTTGGGGAGTATTTTTTTGAAGGGCCATCCTGCGTGACACTGCAGTGCCACTCCTAGATGGGCCAGGTGTTTGTGTCGGCCACTAGGGTCGCTTAGCTTACTCACACAGCTACCTCATTGCGCCTCTTTTTTTTCTTCTTTGCGTCATGTGCTGTTTGGGGAGTGTTTTTTGAAGGGCCATCCTGCGTGACACTGCAGTGCCACTCCTAGATGGGCCAGGTGTTTGTGTCGGCCACTAGGGTCGCTTAGCTTACTCACACAGCTACCTCATTGCGCCTCTTTTTTCTTTGCGTCATGTGCTGTTTGGGGAGTAGTTTTTTGAAGGGCCAGCCTGCGTGACACTGCAGTGCCACTCCTAGATGGGCCAGGTGTTTGTGTCGGCCACTAGGGTCGCTTAGCTTACTCACACAGCTACCTCATTGCGCCTCTTTTTTTCTTTGCGTCATGTGCTGTTTGGGGGGTGTTTTTTGGAAGGGCCATCCTGCGTGACACTGCAGTGCCACTCCTAGATGGGCCAGGTGTTTGTGTCGGCCACTTGGGTCGTTGAGCTTAGTCACACAGCTACCTCATTGCGCCTCTTTTTTTCTTTGCAACATGTGCTGTTTGGGGAGTGTTTTTTGGAAGGGCCATCCTGCGTGACACTGCAGTGCCACTCCTAGATGGGCCAGGTGTTTGTGTCGGCCACTTGGGTCGCTGAACTTAGTCACACAGCTACCTCATTGCGCCTCTTTTTTTCTTTGCGTCATGTGCTGTTTGGGGAGTGTTTTTTGGAAGGGCCATCCTGCGTGACACTGCAGTGCCACTCCTAGATGGGCCAGGTGTTTGTGTCGGCCACTTGGGTCGTTGAGCTTAGTCACACAGCTACCTCATTGCGCCTCTTTTTTTCTTTGCGTCATGTGCTGTTTGGGGAGTGTTTTTTGGAAGGGCCATCCTGCGTGACACTGCAGTGCCACTCCTAGATGGGCCAGGTGTTTGTGTCGGCCACTTGGGTCGTTGAGCTTAGTCACACAGCTACCTCATTGCGCCTCTTTTTTTCTTTGCGTCATGTGCTGTTTGGGGAGTGTTTTTTGGAAGGGCCATCCTGCGTGACACTGCAGTGCCACTCCTAGATGGGCCAGGTGTTTGTGTCGGCCACTTGGGTCGCTTAGCTTAGTCATCGGTGCAAATTTTAGGACTAAAAATAATATTGTGAGGTGTTCAGAATAGACTGAAAATGAGTGGAAATTATGGTTTTTGAGGTTAATAATATTTTGGGATCAAAATGACCCCCAAATTCTATGATTTAAGCTGTTTTTTAGGGTTTTTTAAAAAAACACCCGAATCCAAAACACACCCGAATCCGACAAAAAAAATTCGGTGAGGTTTTGCCAAAACGCGTTCGAACCCAAAATACGGCCGCGGAACCGAACCCAAAACCAAAACACAAAACCCGAAAAATTTCAAGTGCACATCCCTAGTCAATACTTGCTTCACAACCATCTGCAATCATCTCCACTATTACAGTGGACTAACCCACAGCCCAGCTGAGACATGCCACAGCAATATGGAATCCAATATTATTTAAATATTCGAAATTATCTCTACGATCGTTGACTGTCATATTCATATTTGTAATTCATATTTATATTTATTATTATTATTATTATTTTTATATTTTTTACTATATTTTTTATATTTTATACTTTAATTTTTATTTTTTATTTACTATTTTTTTTTTTTTTTTTTTTTCATTATTACTATTATTATTCTCATTATTTTTATTTTTATAACTATTTTCATTATTATCTTATTCATATCACTATTCATCATCATTTCATTTATATTTAATTATATCCATATTCATTTTTACTTACTTTAATATTTAATTTATTTTTGTTAGGGTCTCCTGCCCTGTGCTGTCACGTCGTCATGGCAACCGGGAGACAAGTGCTAGCGGAGTGACCTAAGCGCAGCTGATACTCCGGTTCGGGTCTTTTGCTGTGCAGTGGTTATAGGCTCTGTGCATGGCAGGGGATCCGGTGCTGGTTTTTGTGCTCACAGTCTGTGAGGTCTGAGTGGGGCGTGGACAGCACCTGCTTTATAAGGCCTCTTCTCAGGGTAAGCAGATGCTGCTGAATCTTTGTTGGTTAGTCAGTTTCTGAAAGTTAGCCAGTACTGTGTAGCTTTGTATTTGTTTGTTGCTTACTGCAAATAGGCCTGGGGATTTGGTATTACACTCTGCCAATCCAGACCTAGCAGTAAGACTGGAGTCAGTCGTTTAGCTTGCTGGGGTTCTGTTACTACTCTGTGAACTTAGCAAGTTTGCGGCTGTATTCTAAGACTTGCATGTCTAATCCTGTCTCACTGTGCTAGGTGTCAGGGGTCAGTTTAGTGGCAGTAAGCTGAACCTGTGCACTGCAAGTGAGAATTAGGATTGTGGAGACTCTCCTTGTGTCTATCATTCCATCTCTGACCAAGGAGTTTACTGCCACACCCGTTGGTAACCCTTTAGGGTTTTGCTGTTGCACTTAGCAACAGCATTTCGGGTTCTCTACGTATTAAAACACAACATCTTGCTTTTCCCATCTGAGCAGTTCTAATACTAGGGAGATACCCAGTTCCTTAGCCTCTGGGCTTCTCTGTTCACTTTGTGTGTATTTTGTTACCCTATCACCTTCTGTGTACGTTATGTCATATTCCCCAGTCTGTCTGTAAGTCCATTTGTTTTGCATTACAGTTCAAACACCAGTACATTCCTGCAGGCACTGGAGTGCATAACAGTCCTGACAGCAGTACTTTCCTGCAGGCACTGGTGTGCATAACATATTCAGCAGCCTAATACTCCTGTTGAAATTTTGTGGGAATATGGAGCATACCCCTCAAAATACGTTGCAACAGGTGGTCGATCAGGTGCAGGTCCTGACTCGACAATTTAATGATTTGTCCATTAAAATGCACACCTCCCAGGCTGCTGGCGGAGCTCCCGCAGCAGCAGCACCTGCAGGGGTTAAGGAGCCGAAAGTAAATCTCCCGGATCGTTTTTCTGGAGATCGCTCGCAGTTCTTTTGTTTCAAGGAGAGCTGCAAGCTATACTTCCGGCTTAGGCCTCAGTCTTCTGGGTCGGAGATTCAGCGGGTGGGCATAGTGATTTCCTTGCTACAAGGAGACCCACAGGTCTGGGCATATGGGTTGCAGCCTGACTGTCCGTTGCTTAAAAGTGTTGATGCTTTTTTTACGGCACTGGGCATGTTGTATGATGACCCTGACAAGACGGCCTCAGCCGAGGCTCAGATTTCGATCCTTAAGCAAGGGCGAAGGCAAGTTGAGGTTTACTGTACGGAGTTTCGGAGGTTGGCCCATGATACCCAGTGGAATGACCCAGCCCTGAGACACCAGTACCGAAGAGGTCTTTCTAACCAGATAAAGGACCAACTGGTACAATATCCCTTGCCTGATAGCTTGGATCAGATCATGCAGTTATCCATCCGGGTGGATAGACGGCTGAGAGAGCGTAGGCTTGAAAGGGAGACTGAGATTTCCTTCCTTCCCAAGGGAACCTCAGACTCTGAGGAATTTTCCGAGGAGCCTATGCAGATTGGGGCTACCCGCCTCTCCTCGCGTGAGAAGACGCGGAGGAGACAGCAGGGGTTGTGTTTGTACTGTGGGAATAAAGGTCATGTGGTAGTATCATGCCCAGAAAAGCCGGAAAACTTCAGGGCCTGAGGGTGATGGGAAATATCCTGTCAGGCCAGAAGTCAGAATTTCCCAAGAAGACTTTTATCATTCCGGTGACCTTGAAGATCCTCGGTCAAACTGTCAAGACTGAGGCCTTTGTGGACAGTGGGGCCGACGGGGTTTTTATGGACCGCCAATTCGCCCTGAAACACTCTGTTCCCTTAGTACCCTTGGCATCGGAAATTGAGATTTGTGGGTTAAACGGGGAACCATTATCCCAAGGTAAAATTACCTCTTGCACTAGCCAGATTTCTTTGTTTATTGGAGCCACACACTCTGAAAAATTGTCCTTTTATGTGACTGTCTGTACTTTTGCCCCATTGGTGTTGGGGTTACCCTGGTTAAGGGCCCACAATCCTCAATTTGACTGGGTCTCTGGGGAGATTCTTAGTTGGGGTACTGATTGTTTCAGGAGTTGCTTGAGCCTTCCAGTCAGGCTCTCGCAGCTAAGTTTGCCAGGATTGCCAGGGTGTTATGCAGATTTTGCGGACGTGTTCTCCAAAAAAGTTGCAGAGGTACTACCTCCCCATCGCCCCTATGACTGTGCCATTGATTTGTTGCCAAATGCTAAGCTTCCCAAGAGCAGGTTGTACTCCCTGTCACGTCCTGAGACTTAGGCTATGGCAGAGTACATTCAGGAGAACTTGGCTAAGGGATTTATCAGACCTTCACAGTCTCCAGTTGGGTCGGGGTTCTTCTTTGTGGGTAAAAAGGACGGTTCGTTGCGACCCTGCATCGACTTCAGGGAATTGAACCGTATCACGATTAAAAACTCATACCCACTGCCTCTCATTTCGGTCTTGTTTGACCAGCTTCGTACTGCCACCATTTTTTCTAAGATTGACCTACGCGGTGCGTACAATCTAATCCGAATAAGAGAGGGGGATGAATGGAAGACTGCCTTTAATACCCACTCAGGGCATTATGAATATTTGGTGATGCCTTTTGGGCTCTGTAATGCCCCGGCAGTCTTCCAGGATTTCATGAATGATGTGCTCAGGGAATATTTGGATAGATTCTTAGTTGTATACTTAGATGACATCCTAATCTTCTCCCATTCCCTGGAGGAACATCGGAAGCATGTACGCTTAGTCCTCCAGAAACTCAGAGACCACCGGCTTGGGGCGAAGCTGGAGAAGTGCGAATTTGAAGTTCAGCAAATCGCATTTCTAGGATATATTATCTCCCAAGAAGGTTTCCAAATGGAGGGTTCCAAGGTACAGGCAGTCCTGGATTGGGTGCAGCCCACTAGTTTGAAGGCGTTTCAGCGTTTCCTGGGCTTTGCGAATTTTTATAGACGATTTATCGCTGGATTTTCGTCTATAGTGGCGCCCTTGGTAGCACTCACTAAGAAAGGGGCGGATGTTGCTCACTGGTCTTGTGAGGCTAAAGCGGCTTTTGCCCGTCTCAAAAGGGCATTTGTTTCGGCCAAGGTGCTGCGACACCCAGATCCAGAGCGTCCTTTTGTGGTGGAGGTGGATGCCTCTGAGATGGGTATTGGGGCAGTGCTTTCTCAGATGGGAGTGTCTGATAATCGCCTTCATCCCTGTGCTTACTTTTCCCGTAAATTTTCGCCTGCCGAGATGAATTATGACGTGGGTAACCGGGAATTGTTGGCTATTAAGGATGCACTCGAGGAGTGGAGACACTGGCTTGAGGGGGCTAAGTTTGTGGTCTCAATTCTCACTGACCATAAGAATCTGGCATATTTAGAGTCATGAAGCGTCTCAATGCCAGGCAGGCACGATGGGCTTTGTTTTTTGCTCGCTTTAATTTTTTGATAACATATCGCCCTGGGTCAAAAAACATCAAGGCTGATGCGCTCTCGCGGAGTTTTGCTCCAATCCAGGAGACCACAGAGGAGCCGTTGCCCATTGTTTCCCCATCATGTATTAAAGTGGGCATTACCCAGGACCTCTTATCATTAGTCCTTAGAGCACAGGAGCAGGCTCCTCCAGACCTTCCGGTAGGTCTTTTGTTTGTGCCTCCTAGGTTAAGACAGCGAGTGTTCCTGGAATTCCATGCCAAGAAGTCTGCAGGTCACCCGGGTATTGCCAGAACTCGGGAGTTGCTATCTAGGGCGGTGTGGTGGCCCTCGGTGGCTAAGGATGTGGATCAGTGGGTTCGGGCATGTGACATCTGTGCCCGAAATAAGACTCCTAGAGGGGTTCCTGTTGGCCCATTACATCCACTCTCTATCCCATCTAAGCCATGGACCCACATTTCAATGGATTTTGTGGTGGACTTGCCCAAATCCTCGGGGATGACAGCCATCTGGGTTGTCGTTGACAGGTTTTCGAAGATGGCGCACTTCGTTCCACTGGTTGGGCTGCCATCGGCCAGACGCCTGTCTGAATTATTTATGCTGCATGTTGTGCGTCTCCACGGGTTGCCACTTGATGTGGTCTCTGACCGCGGATCCCAGTTTGTGGCCAAATTCTGGAGGGCATTTTGTTCCGATCTCCAGATTTCTGTCAGCTTGTCGTCGGGCTACCATCCGCAGTCTAATGGGCAGACTGAAAGGGTGAACCAGTACTTGGAGCAGTTCCTCAGGTGTTATGTCTCCAAGTGTCAGACTGACTGGGTTGCTCATCTGTCCATGGCGGAGTTTGCCTATAACAACGCGGCTCACTCTGCTACAGGGATCTCTCCCTTCCTTTGTGTGTATGGGCATCATCCTAAGGCCAATTCTTTTGACCCCCTGGACTCCACGCCTGGTGGTTCCTCTGTGGTTTCGGTCCTTAGAGGTATTTGGCGGAAAGTGAAGAAAGCCCTTGTGTCTGTGTCATTAGTGACCAAAAGGGTTTTTGATAAGCGGAAAAGACCCTGCAGCTTCAAATTAGGAGACTTCGTCTGGTTGCCTACCAAGAATTTGAAGTTGAGACAGCCATCTCATAAGTTAGGCCCCCGGTTCATCGGCCCTTATAAGATCACCAGGGTTATCAATCCGGTGGCATTTCAGTTAGATCTGCCCCGTTCTTTGGGTATCAATAAAACATTTCATTGTTCCCTTTTAAAACGGGCGATTAGTAATCCTTCTTCCAGTGGAAGACCTTCCCCTCTTCTGATACGTGGCCAGAGGGAGTTTGTTGTTGAAAGGATTCTTGACTCCAAGGTGGTTCGGGGTCGGCTGTCATTTTTGGTGCACTGGAAGGGGTATGGCCCGGAGGAGCGGTCGTGGGTGCGCAGTTGTGATCTTCATGCCCCCAGACTGATACGCTCTTTCTTCTCGCAGTTCCCCCGATAAACCCGGTGGTAGGGGTTCTTTGACCCCTCGTCAGAGGGGGGGTACTGTTAGGGTCTCCTGCCCTGTGCTGTCACGTCGTCATGGCAACCGGGAGACAAGTGCTAGCGGAGTGACCTGAGCGCAGCTGATACTCCGGTTCGGGTCTTTTGCTGTGCAGTGGTTATAGGCTCTGTGCATGGCAGGGGATCCGGTGCTGGTTTTTGTGCTCACAGTCTGTGAGGTCTGAGTGGGGCGTGGACAGCACCTGCTTTATAAGGCCTCTTCTCAGGGTAAGCAGATGCTGCTGAATCTTTGTTGGTTAGTCAGTTTCTGAAAGTTAGCCAGTACTGTGTAGCTTTGTATTTGTTTGTTGCTTACTGCAAATAGGCCTGGGGATTTGGTATTACACTCTGCCAATCCAGACCTAGCAGTAAGACTGGAGTCAGTCGTTTAGCTTGCTGGGGTTCTGTTACTACTCTGTGAACTTAGCAAGTTTGCGGCTGTATTCTAAGACTTGCATGTCTAATCCTGTCTCACTGTGCTAGGTGTCAGGGGTCAGTTTAGTGGCAGTAAGCTGAACCTGTGCACTGCAAGTGAGAATTAGGATTGTGGAGACTCTCCTTGTGTCTATCATTCCATCTCTGACCAAGGAGTTTACTGCCACACCCGTTGGTAACCCTTTAGGGTTTTGCTGTTGCCCTTAGCAACAGCATTTCGGGTTCTCTACGTATTAAAACACAACATCTTGCTTTTCCCATCTGAGCAGTTCTAATACTAGGGAGATACCCAGTTCCTTAGCCTCTGGGCTTCTCTGTTCACTTTGTGTGTATTTTGTTACCCTATCACCTTCTGTGTACGTTATGTCATATTCCCCAGTCTGTCTGTAAGTCCATTTGTTTTGCATTACAGTTCAAACACCAGTACATTCCTGCAGGCACTGGAGTGCATAACAGTCCTGACACCAGTACTTTCCTGCAGGCACTGGTGTGCATAACAATTTTATTATTATTACCTTTATCATTACTATTATTATTATCTCCATTATCCCCGGCATGTCTGGTCATTGGTCCCCGACCTGTCAATCACATTCCCCCAATATCTCCCACCCAATCTGTCACAATACCCGCCTATCACGTCAATTGAATGACAGATCACTTCACATTTATATGCAATTATCTATTCCCATTAACATACTGGTCCTTTAACATAGTTCAGATAAGCTGGCCTATAATAAGACAAAATATCCCAATCATTCTCATTTCTATATCCTGATTATAATAATTTTTGATCAATCAAGTATTCAATTCATTTATTATTATAATTGTAGTGATTCCCGGCATCTATCACTTATTGGTCACTGGACCTGTCATTTATATTCCCCGGGCATCCCTTACATAACCACATCAGCACTTGCTGATTGCTCCCCTCTACAATATGATAGGCTCAGGCAGCATTCAAAAGGCACACATGGAGGGCTCACTGATCAGACGATTAGGTGAACAAGCTCCTCCCAGCGAAACGCGCGTCACTTCCGGTACAGCGCTCGACTTCCGGGATCTCCGTCACGGAGCTTCGGCCGGCGGACTCCTCCACAGCACACCGCAAGTACCACCCCCTGTAGTTTGTGGCCGGCTCTCCGACAGGCACCTCATCCCTCTGTGTCTTTCCAAATCACAGGGGATGAGCATTCTCCACTCCGTGCATACGGCACGGACAGGAGAGGTTGCCATAGCAACAAGCCCTGACCTAACAGCAATTGTTGGCTGTCTCTAGTTTTTCTTTATACAGACCAGGTATTTAACCTAGACAGAGAAACCATTAATCAAATGACAATTTGTGTACCATTCTTATAATTCTCTAATTAAATAGCCAAGTCAGGACATTGTTCAGGAGAATCTGAACAAATCTACAGAGGATCTATACACATAGTCTGTTGTTAACAAATTATGACAAATAAGGTCTTATATGTGTAAAACAATTTTTCTTTGCAACTGATAGACCAATGATCACACTGTGGTTTTGTGCTTTTGTGCTGGATTTTATGTTAAACATTATGTTTTTTATGTGACAACATATGGTATTCCTGCAAAGTATTTAGCAATTCATTTATCTATCTAAACCTTGAATCCATCTAAATTCAGACTGACCTATTATTTCAATTACCAGAATATTATTCCACCAAGCATTTTGCTTGGATTATGCAAATATTTATATCTACCTTGCAATTGTCTAATGCAGACTGATATATTGTCTGAAATACCTGAAAGCGCATATATACATATGTATACCTTTTTGCTCTATTGGCACATTTCACTCTGCCAGTAGGGAAACTGTCACATATTCACAGATATCACCACAACTAAGTTGTGGGAGACAGTGAGTATGTATAAATAGTTTTGCCCTTCTTGAGGATTCTTTTTTCATGTCTCTCTCATGGTTCCTTATAAAACACACATTACTAATATAGCTGTATTTTGAATGCTACACTTTGGGCAAACAATTGGTATCTAACAACGATAACACACCTGGCACCAGTGTTAATATCAGAATACGGGCTGCCCTATGCATAATTCCGATATTGTATATATGTGAATAAATCCCTTTGCTCCCGGCTTCATCATTCTTTCACCCAAATCACTGGGACACAGTACCCAGATACTTTGAAGTAACTGGGTTAAATTTTCCCCATACTTTTTCCAGACCAGCCCAAACCTATTAAGCAATTGGTTTCTCCATACGCAGATAGGTATGTACTTGACTATCTACAGTCATACCATGCTGGACATGCCCGATCTCGTCTGATCTTGGAAGTCAAGCAGCATTGGGCCTGGTCAGTACCAGAAAGGGTGACCTTCTGGGAATACTGGGTACTGTAGTATCAAGGAATACAACTTCCGTGTATATATCCTTCACTCACCAGTAATTTTACCGCTCTGAGTCTTTGCAGCACTATTATCTGTATCACTTACTAGAAGGAGTTCGGAGTCGTCAAAGCCGGTTTTTCCTGTTTCTCTCACATGAATATACTTAGGTATAAAAATTCATAAATCTATAGAGAATACAGGATTTACCAAATTTTCGCTCTGATTAAATTCAAACATCAATACTCGCTTATTCCCAGTGGGTGTGCGGACAAACCATCTGCCACCTACTTTACACCAAGTGAGTCACATATCGTCACATTGTGATTTAATACTTTTTTATTCACCTTGCTGATATATACAGCATTTTTTGTCTATTTTGTTCGTCTCCCCCTTTTTTTATCGTCTGATATGAAATAAAAGTTACGTTTTATCTTTATGATCATACCTCACACCATTCTATCTTCATTTACAAGTTAATTTATCAAAAGTGTGCCCCAGAGAGACACCAAAACAGTCCCTTTTTTTGCCTCTACGCAAAAAAAACCCCCACAAGTTTGTTCTGAACTTATGTCCGGGAGCACCGCCAACCCTATACTACCCACAAAAGCCAGTCAGGCTAAGTGGTAGTTTTATGTTGGTTACTATTATGATCTCTGCCTTTTACGGCATATAAAAATTGTGTAAAAATTGCTAACACTTATTTACAATCTGATCCAGTGCGGATTCCAAAACCCCAACCCAATATTGTGTATCTTACTGAGGTCTTTCTTAGTTACTGGAATCGAGCACGGAAAGATTGTTCCGTTTCATATATTGTAAATCCCTCAATGCGCAGCCTTCTGTAAAAAACGAGCCTGCTGGGTGCCTTACAAACAGCATCAACTCTTATCAACCACTATGAGCTTTAGTCTCAAGAACGAGCTCAATACAAAACGTAGGACCGAAGACTTGGACAGTATCTTCCCTACAGAGGTGGCTCCTAATGATGGTGAGCGAACTTGGGAAGATGACCACTTCAAATTAAAATACACACTACAGAGACAAGTAAGGACAAATTGGGACTTGACAAGCTTGGAGAATTACTGCAAACAGAAAATTACACCAAGAGGTCTAAGACCCAAATTATTCCCCTCCTTTGAACTCTATACAGATAATCTAAGGCAGGAATGGGAGAATAGCCTACTTAAGTGCTCACAGGAGTTAATGCAGATATTGATCAAGCACAATAACTTAGTTCTCGAAGGATGTACAAGGGAAATTGAAAAACAGAGTAAGACACTGGAGAAGTGGGAACAAGACACCAACTTCCAAACGTCCTTTGAAAAACTCAAAAGGGAATTGGCCACGTATGAAAGTACTATCATTGAACGTAAGAAAAATAAATTCTCCAGGGACAAAAGAGATTTCAACGTAGGGCGGATATTTAAGCGGACAAGACCTACAAGGCGGGAGAATCCTTCGACTCAACAAGGGACCCCCTCATCCTCTGAAGTGGAATTTTCCAGTTCTGAAGATCTCGAGGAACTTAACACAGACCGGAGGAAATATTCCTCCACAAGAACACTACAATCTCCTTCAGCCCATTTTTTAAACCAAACCAGCCGGTCCCGGGGACGGTCAAAACAAGGAAAAGAAAAATCCGAAGAAGTAAGAAGAGGAGGAAGAGGAAGATGGGGCTCCCCCTCACCAAACCGATACCCCATACGGAGGAACTGGAAACAATATTAAAATCAGATCGTCTGCAAATAATAAATCTCTCCACCCATACTCTTTCTCATATGCACAAAGAGGTCCTGGAGAAAGGACTTACATTTTCACCAACCAAGAAATTTGACAGATTTCAGTGGCAGACAGATCTTAACCTCTTTGGACGCAAACTTTTACTCACCAAGTTTTATGCCAATCAAGAACGTCACAAAGAAAATGAAACAACCCTTTCTACAACAGACCTTGGATCCCCAGAAGAAATAGAAGCACTTGATAGCCTGGAAGAATTACTTGGAGCAGCAGCAACCCAGAGAACT
Source organism: Pseudophryne corroboree (assembly GCF_028390025.1). NCBI lineage: Eukaryota > Metazoa > Chordata > Amphibia > Anura > Myobatrachidae > Pseudophryne > Pseudophryne corroboree. The sequence continues at coordinate 672,444,930 of NC_086444.1, forward strand.
CACACCCAACGACAGATCGGTAGAAAAAAAATCCTCCTTTTCTCCCAATGAAACTATCTGTCCAGAAGTAAGAATATTTATCAACCTGGTCTCCAAAGATCTAGACAAATTATATACAAGAAGAAGAAAGCTCAGAACTACAGGAAACTTGTCCCCTCAGGCCAGACATGCCATTAAGGAAATAAAAGCTTGGCAGGATATAGTAATCAAACAGTCGGACAAAGGGGGCAATGTGGTCCTTTGGCCTAAAGAGCTGTATGAAAAAGAGGCGAAAAGACAACTAAATGATACAAACTGTTATAGCAAAAGCCTCTTTGACCCTACGGAAAATCTCACTATAAAGTATATGAAGATCATCGAAGAAGCAAGACATCTAGGCACCATCACACAAGCAGAGTTTGACTATCTCAAAATCCAGAACCCCAGAGTACCTACTTTTTATTTGCTACCCAAGGTCCACAAAAATCTACAAAAACCACCAGGACGTCCCATTGTCTCCGGGAATGGGGGACTACTGGAGAAAGCCTGCACTTTTTAGAAATCCATCTGAAAGAATATGTAACCAATCTACCATCCTACACCCGTGATACAACGGATGTTTTGAGAAAAATTGAAAACATATTTTTGGAGGACACACATTTGTTGGTAAGTCTGGATGTAGAAGCTCTTTACACGAGCATTGATCATGACTTGGGTCTTAAAGCAGTCAGATATTTCCTACAGAGGAGTGGTTTGGACGACTTTCATGAATTTCTTTTAACTCTTCTAGATTTCACCTTACGCAGAAATTATTTCACGTTTAACAATCTCTTCTACACCCAGGAAAGGGGGACAGCTATGGGGGCGGCTTGTGCCCCCACCTATGCTAACCTCTCCCTGGGTTGGTGGGAGCATGAAGGCGTCTTCCACGAAGACCAAGATCATTTCACTCAACATATCATCCTCTGGACACGATATATTGACGACATTCTCATGATTTGGGAGGGGTCTCAAGAAGAATTGTCACAATTCCTAGTATTTTTAAATAACAACAACCTAAATCTCAGATTCACCTGTGAACAAAGTAGGGAAAGCATTTCCTTCCTAGACCTGAGGATTTATAGGGGAAGTGACAATTTACTAGCTACAGAATTATATAGGAAGAAAACCGCCACCAATACTCTCCTACACCAACAAAGCTCTCATTTTCCGCCCACTATTCAAAACATTCCCAAAGGGGAATTCCTTCGATTAAAAAGGAACTGTTCAAGCAAAGAAGTCTATCTCGAAAGATGCAAAGACCTTACCAAGAGACTTAAGGAACGGGGTTACAGTTCAAGACTTATTAAAAGATCAAAAAAATCTGTTCAAGAAATTCCGAGAGAGTCACTTATTTTCCATCATAAGTCCCCGGATAAAGAAGACAAACTCCTCAGATTTGTAGGTACATTTTGTGAGGAATGGAGAGACATTAAAGGGATCCTTCAACAACACTGGCCGGTATTACTATCAGATAGTGACTTAGCATCAAGACTCAATGACACGATCGACATGAGCTGGAAATGCTCGCCCAATCTGGCAGATCAGTTGGTCCAGAGTCACTATACATCAAAACCGGAGAGCAACCCAATCATCTCAGGCACCTACCCATGTGGAGAATGCAAGGCCTGCTCCTATATCTCTAGAACCTCAGAGGTAGTTGATAAATTTAACAATAAGATACAAATTCTGAATTACTTTAATTGTAAAAGTACCAACATGGTCTATTGTCTCACTTGCCCATGTGACAAAAAATATGTGGGCATGACTACCCGCATGCTCAAACAAAGGGCTCTTGAGCATATAGGGTCTGTCAGAAACGCTAGAACAGATCAACAAAAATTCAAACAATTGTCCACAGTGCAAAACATTTTTCTGCAACATCATGCAGGCTCACCCAAGGATCTCAAAGTTTTTGGCCTTCAACAGATTAAATTAGGCATCAGGGGCGGCAACATAACAAGAGCCCTACTAAAGAAAGAAAGTGAGTGGACATTTAAACTTGGACAGTAGCCCCCAATGGTCTCAATGAATACATCAACTACAGCGTCTTTCTCGAATAAATAAAGCAAGGACATGTAATTTACAGCATAACCACCCCTTTCCACCCCCCTTCCCCCCCTTCTCCCCTCCCACCCCTTCCCACCCCTTCCACCCCTCTCCTCACCTTCCTTCCCACCTCCCCTAACCCCCCCCCTTCCCCTCCCTCCCTTCCCTCCTTCACCCCATCTCCCCCACCTCACTTATTATTTTACAGTTCATCACAGTCACCCATCATTTTTTAGTTAGTACCTTTTTTAGCACTTTAGTCACTCTAATCACCACACTTCCCCCATTAACACCCCCCCCCCATTTTTTTCCCTTTCCCCCCCATTCTTTCCTCCCCTTCACTCAACTCTCTTTTCCTCTCTTAATCTAACATAACTACACATCCTTCACTTCATTCATTTTTATCTACAATTAACACTTCTTCACCTATAAATCACCCAACTCCACCTCCCAACAAGCCCCCATCCTCCTTTTCATCACACACCACAGCACCCTTCTTCAACAGGCCATCCGGCTATGTTTTCACATGCTCATTATCGCAATCAGTCACCCAGCAACATCACATTAACACTACACACCACCTCTTCAGCAATGTCACATCCTCATCTCACAACATGCATATCTTCCTCCCCTTCGCCCACTTCCTCACAATTCTTTTTCCACATTAATGGTTCCTCCCACAAGTCCTTCATTCCTCTCCACACCACTACATTCCCCATCCTCAATAATAATCAATCCCTTCACATCCCCCTCCTTTCCCAACTCACTGTTATGATTCCAGTACTTCTGACCAGAGGAGATCTTATGACAAAGGCCAGAGTACTGGAAGGGAATGCTGGTTACGGGAGCAGGAAAGCCTAGTAACCCCTGGCGCCCTAACTCCGTTGTCTCGCCCGTGTTATCAGAAATCCCCTGCGAGACTATGGTTGCTTGAGCCCATGGCAGCCGCGTTTGAAGGGCGGATTATGTCTGCCCAACTCCGATGCCCCCTCAGGTCTTAATGGGAGACAAAGGGAAATCCGAGACAGGGTGATAACAAGGGGCCCTCTGACTAAACAACCAGGCCAGGGGCTACAAGCTAACTAAACTTAAACCAGAAGTATGTGCGGACAAACCGCCAGGGAAAAGGACAACCAAAATCCACTAATCCGTTACTCCTACCCAGCACCGCTGGATACCAGAGTGGATTTGTGGGAGCGGAATCCTCCGCAAAAAGCTCCGAGACTCAATATAACAAATAATAAATAGTAAGCGGTCAAGCCGCAACACACGGCTACGCCGCGACTCACGAACACCACAGGATGTTAAAGGTGCTCGGTCAGGACTCCAGGAACAGATGACAACTTCCGAGTACTGGACCACTGAGGACAGGAACGACCGGATAGAGCAGGACTGGAAACACTCTCTGCAACAGATACAGCAAACAGGAAGCTATTACCGGCGTCTGTGAGAAGTCCTGAGAGTGCCTTTAAATGGAAGCCCTCCAATCAGGTGCCAGACAGGGCTAATTACAAACATGCCGTGCAGCTGCCATACTGCACGGCCAGGAAACAAGTGTGGTAATTAACTTTGGACCCAGCAACGGGGAACGCGGTCCGACAGTGGCGTCCCCGTTGCTAGGGTCTGTGCGGCTCCGTGCGCCCGGCGTCTAGCGTTGCCAGGGAGCCGGCGGCTGTCCGCGTACGGCGTCCCTGGTTGCTAGGCGCCGGGCCGCACTGACGAGCGGACCCTCGGCGCCTAACAGTACCCCCCCCTTGAGGAGGGGTCAAGGAACCCCTAAAGCCAGGTTTCCGAGGAAATTCTCGAAAAAATGCCCTCTTGAGCCTCGGGGCATGGAGATCCTTATCCAGGACCCAAGACCTTTCTTCTGGACCATAACCTCTCCAGTGTACCAGAAAATAAAGCCGACCCCGGGACAACTTGGAATCAAGAACCTTCTCCACCAAGAACTCCTGATGACCCTGTACATCTACTGGTGATTTCCCCTGAGAGATCTTTCGAGGAAATCTACTGGAAGAAACGTATGGTTTCAACAAGGAGCAATGGAACGTATTTCCGATCCGGAGAGCTCTTGGTAAACGTAACCGGAAAGCAACTGGATTGATTTTTTTAAAAATATGAAATGGTCCAATAAATTTGGGACCCAATCTGGCTGAGGTTTGTCGAATTTTAATGTTGCGAGTCGACAACCATACCCTTTCTCCTACCTTAAAAGTGCAAGGCCGCCGGAGCCTGTCAGAAAATTTTTTCTCCCGAAATGCCGCTTTTCTGAGAGCAAGGTGCACTTTTCTCCAAATGAGTCTGAGATGAGAAGTTAAGGTTATCGAGGAGACAGAGGAATGTTGAAAAAAGGAATTAGCTCTGGGGTGAAAACCAAAAACTGTAAAGAATGGAGACACATTGGTGGAGGAATGACAGGAATTGTTGTAAGCAAACTCCGCCAAAGGAAGAAACTCAGACCAATCATTTTGGAGTTTGGCTGAGTACAAACGCAAATACTGTTTTAATGATTGATTAACTCGCTCAGTCTGCCCGTTGGATTGGGGATGGTAGCCAGACGTCAAAGACAATTTCATCTTTAATGAGGCACAAAAAGACTTCCAAAATTGTGCAATGAATTGTGGACCCCGATCAGAAACAATATCAGTAGGTAACCCATGGAGTCTGAAAACATGACGGAGGAACAAAACTGCCAATCCCTGGGCAGATGGCAGTCGGGGAAGAGCAATGAAATGGGCCATCTTGCTAAAACGGTCCACTACTACCCATATGACTCGGCATCCGGCTGACAGAGGGAGGTCTACCACAAAATCCATGGAAATATGAGACCATGGCCTGAGAGGAACATTCAAGGGCATAAGTTGCCCGATAGGCAAGGAACGGGGAACTTTATGCTGTGCACAGACCTGACAAGAAAAAACAAACTCCTTAATGTCTTTAGAAAGACGAGGCCACCATACTGAGCGGGAGACTAATTCCAAAGTCTTAGAGATCCCCGGATGCCCGGCAACTTTGCTATCATGAAACTCAGTCAAAACAGTTGCTCTCAAAAACTCAGGGACATAAAGACGACCAGCAGGAGTATTTCCAGGAGCTTGATGTTGAAGCTGCTTTAACTGGGTAAATAAATCTTGTGTGAGGCCTGCCCGAATGACTGAAGACGGAAGTATGGGAGTAACAGGACTGTTATCATGAACTGGAAGAAAACTGCGTGATAGGGCATCCGCCTTGGTATTCTTGGAACCTGGCCTGAAGGTGATAATGAACTTGAAATGAGTAAAAAATAAAGCCCAACGAGCCTGCCGGGCATTCAGCCGTTTAGCTGATTCGATGTACTGAAGATTTTTGTGATCAGTCAAAACTGAAATGGTATGTGTTGCTCCCTCAAGCCAATGCCTCCACTCCTCGAAAGCTTATTTAATAGCCAGTAATTCCCGGTTACCAACATCGTAGTTGGATTCAGCAGATGAGAATTTCCTGGACATAAAGGCACAAGGATGTAATTCTAGAGAGTCCGGATCCTTCTGAGACAGGATAGCCCCTACTCCAACCTCCGAGGCATCAACCTCAACAATGAAAGGCAATTCTGGGTTGGGATGTCTGAGGACTGGGGCTGAGACGAAGGCTTGTTTCAAGGCCTGAAAAGATAACTCAGCTTCACGAGACCAACTGGTTGGATCCGCTCCCTTCTTAGTAAGTGCCACAATGGGAGCAACCAGGTCGGAAAAAGAATGAATAAATCTTCTATAATAATTTGCAAACCCTAAAAAGCGCTGAATTGCTTTTAAGTTGGTGGGTTGCGCCCAACTAAGGATGGCTTGGAGCTTCTTTGGTTCCATACAGAGTCCCCGAGGGGAAATAATGTACCCCAAAAAGGATACCTCCGTGACATGAAATTCACACTTCTCCAGCTTGGCATATAGGTGATTTTCACGTAATTTTTGAAGAACCTGACGCACCTGGGTAACATGTTGTTCAATAGAGTCAGAATAGATCAAGATATCGTCTAAGTAAACGACCACGAATCTTCCAAGAAAATCACGGAGCACGTCGTTAATGAGATCCTGGAAAACTGCAGGAGCGTTAGACAGGCCGAATGGCATAACCAGATACTCGTAGTGACCCGACTGAGTACTGAATGCCGTTTTCCACTCATCTCCTGACTTGATTCGGATGAGGTTATATGCTCCTCTCAGGTCAATCTTAGAAAAAATCACAGCCGAACGTAGCTGATCAAAGAGGACAGAAATCAGCGGCAAAGGGTAAGTATTTTTTACTGAGATCTTATTCAAGGCTCTAAAGTCAATGCAAGGTCTGAGTGATCCATCTTTCTTCTCCACAAAGAAGAAGCCTGCACTTAACGGGAATTTAGATGGCCTGATAAATCCTTTCCCTAGGCTCTCTTTAACATACTCATTCATGGCCACAGTTTCTGGTCCGGACAATGCATATAACCTTCCCTTTGGCAATGTGGCACCAGGAATTAGCTCAATAGCACAATCATAAGGCCGATGGGGAGGCAGAATGTCTGCATTGCCCTTGGAAAATACATCAACAAAATCCTGGTATTCCACAGGAATGGGTTCGGGAATGGCAGGAGCTATTCTGATGGGAAACGTAATACATTCCTTATTACAGATGGTACCCCATTGTGAGATCTCCCCCGACTGCCAATCAATGATGGGATTATGAAAGGCCAGCCAAGGGTGACCCAGAACCACTGGAACTGCAGGGCAATGGGTAAGGAAAAATTCAATCTTTTCGGAATGAAGAGCTCCTACCGAAAGTAGAACAGGGGGTGTACAGAGGGAAATAACCCCATTGGACAAGGGACTCCCATCTAAACCATGCATGGTGATACGCCTACCCAAGGTTAACTGAGGAATACCTAAGGCCTTGGCCCACGTTAAGTCCATAAAGTTCCCTGCAGCTCCACTGTCAACAAAAGCCGACACCGAAGAACAGAGGCTGCCAAAGGAAACTTTAGCTGGGACTAACAGGGAATTATTCGAGGAGATAAGCTGCAGACCAAAGTGAACCCCCTCACAATTCACTTGGTCGAGGCGTTTCCCGACTTGTTCGGACAATTACGGGCAAAATGTCCCTTACCCCCACAGTACAAACAAAGACCAGAATTTTGCCTTCTGGTTCTTTCTTCAGGAGACAGCTTGGAGAGACCCATCTGCATGGGCTCCTCTAAGTCCACAGGAATGGAAAAAACACAAGGAGAAGACCCGACAGGTGCTCCTTTTTCAGCCCTCCGCTCTCTGAGACGACGATCAATCTTAATAGAAAGCTCCATGAGTTTATCGAGAGTCTCAGGAGCGGGATACTGAAGGAGACTGTCTTTTATAGACTCAGATAAGCCGAGGCGAAACTGACTGCGCAGGGCGGGGTCATTCCAGCCACAGTCGTTCGACCAATGGCGAAACTCCGTACAATAAATCTCTGCGGGATTCCTACCCTGTCTGAGAGCACGCAACTGACTCTCGGCGGATGCCTCTCTATCAGGGTCATCATACAAAAGCCCTAAAGACCCCAGAAAGGCGTCTACAGACAATAATGCCGGATCCTCTGTTCTTAAACCAAAAGCCCAGGTCTGGGGATCCCCCTGAAGTAAAGAAATAATAATTCCGACCCGCTGAGATTCCGTACCTGAGGAGATTGGTCTTAAGCGAAAATAAAGTTTACAAGACTCTTTAAAATTAAAAAACTGCTTCCTATCACCAGAAAAACGGTCAGGCAAATGCATTTTCGGTTCAGGGACGACCCTCGGGGAAGTCCGTAAAAGATCTTCCTGCGACTTCACCCGAAGGGAAAGATCCTGAACCATCTGAGTAAGTTCTTGAATCTGGCTAACTAGAAGCTGGCCAGGATTTGGCCCTAAACCAGTGGGATTCATGAGGCCGACAAATCTTCCAAACTGAAATAAGGGAAAAAATCAAACCTTGTTTAATTTTAAGTTTTGGTGTGGCCGGTAATAATGTTATGATTCCAGTACTTCTGACCAGAGGAGATCTTATGACAAAGGCCAGAGTACTGGAAGGGAATGCTGGTTACGGGAGCAGGAAAGCCTAGTAACCCCTGGCGCCCTAACTCCGTTGTCTCGCCCGTGTTATCAGAAATCCCCTGCGAGACTATGGTTGCTTGAGCCCATGGCAGCCGCGTTTGAAGGGCGGATTATGTCTGCCCAACTCCGATGCCCCCTCAGGTCTTAATGGGAGACAAAGGGAAATCCGAGACAGGGTGATAACAAGGGGCCCTCTGACTAAACAACCAGGCCAGGGGCTACAAGCTAACTAAACTTAAACCAGAAGTATGTGCGGACAAACCGCCAGGGAAAAGGACAACCAAAATCCACTAATCCGTTACTCCTACCCAGCACCGCTGGATACCAGAGTGGATTTGTGGGAGCGGAATCCTCCGCAAAAAGCTCCGAGACTCAATATAACAAATAATAAATAGTAAGCGGTCAAGCCGCAACACACGGCTACGCCGCGACTCACGAACACCACAGGATGTTAAAGGTGCTCGGTCAGGACTCCAGGAACAGATGACAACTTCCGAGTACTGGACCACTGAGGACAGGAACGACCGGATAGAGCAGGACTGGAAACACTCTCTGCAACAGATACAGCAAACAGGAAGCTATTACCGGCGTCTGTGAGAAGTCCTGAGAGTGCCTTTAAATGGAAGCCCTCCAATCAGGTGCCAGACAGGGCTAATTACAAACATGCCGTGCAGCTGCCATACTGCACGGCCAGGAAACAAGTGTGGTAATTAACTTTGGACCCAGCAACGGGGAACGCGGTCCGACAGTGGCGTCCCCGTTGCTAGGGTCTGTGCGGCTCCGTGCGCCCGGCGTCTAGCGTTGCCAGGGAGCCGGCGGCTGTCCGCGTACGGCGTCCCTGGTTGCAAGGCGCCGGGCCGCACTGACGAGCGGACCCTCGGCGCCTAACACTCACTCTCTCCAAATACCCGAACAAATCCTAAATTATTTATTTAATGATTATCCAAGCTCAATTATTTCCCATAACATTCTCCTCTCACCCATACACTACAACATCACCAGTCCATTTATTATTAACGTATCAATAAACTTTTATACAAGTCAATACTTGCTTCACAACCATCTGCAATCATCTCCACTATTACAGTGGACTAACCCACAGCCCAGCTGAGACATGCCACAGCAATATGGAATCCAATATTATTTAAATATTCGAAATTATCTCTGCGATCGTTGACTGTCATATTCATATTTGTAATTCATATTTATATTTATTATTATTATTATTATTTTTATATTTTTTTTACTATATTTTTATATTTTATACATTAATTTTTATTTTTTATTTACAATTTTTTATTTTTATTTTTATTTTCATTATTACTATTATTATTCTCATTATTTTTATAACTATTTTCATTATTATTTTATTCATATCACTATTCATCATCATTTCATTTATATTTAATTATATCCATATTAATTTTTACTTACTTTAATATTTAATTTATTTTATTATTATTATTACCGTTATTATTACCTTTATCATTACTATTATTATTATCTTCATTATCCCCGGCATGTCTGGTCATTGGTCCCCCACCTGTCAATCACATTCCCCCAATATCTCCCACCCAATCTGTCACAATACCCGCCTATTACGTCAATTGAATGACAGATCACTTCACATATATATGCAATAATCTATTCCCATTAACATACTGGTCCTTTAACATAGTTCAGATAAGCTGGCCTATAATAAGACAAAATATCCCAATCATTCTCATTTCTATATCCTGATTATAATAATTTTTGATCAATCAAGCATTCAATTCATTTATTATTATAATTGTAGTGATTCCCGGCATCTATCACTTATTGGTCACTGGACCTGTCATTTATATTCCCCGGGCATCCCTTACATAACCACATCAGCACTTGCTGATTGCGCCCCTCTACAATATGATAGGCTCAGGCAGCATTCAAAAGGCACGCATGGAGGGCTCACTGATCAGACGATTAGGTGAACAAGCTCCTCCCAGCGAAACGCGCGTCAATTCCGGTACAGCGCTCGACTTCCGGGATCTCCGTCACGGAGCTTCGGCCTGCGGACTCCTCCACAGCACACCGCAAGTACCACACACCACCCCCTGTAGTTTGGTGCCGGCTCTCCGACAGGCACCTCATCCCTCTGTGTCTTTCCAAATCACAGGGGATGAGCATTCTCCACTCCGTGCATACGGCACGGACAGGAGAGGTTGCCATAGCAACAAGCCCTGACCTAACAGCAATTGTTGGCTGTCTCTAGTTTTTCTTTATACAGACCAGGTATTTAACCTAGACAGAGAAACCATTAATCAATAGAGATGAGCGCCTGAAATTTTTCGGGTTTTGTGTTTTGGTTTTGGGTTCGGTTCCGCGGCCGTGTTTTGGGTTCGAACGCGTTTTGGCAAAACCTCACCGAATTTTTTTTGTCGGATTCGGGTGTGTTTTGGATTCGGGTGTTTTTTTCAAAAAACACTAAAAAACAGCTTAAATCATAGAATTTGGGGGTCATTTTGATCCCAAAGTATTATTAACCTCAAAAACCATAATTTACACTCATTTTCAGTCTATTCTGAATACCTCACACCTCAAAATATTATTTTTAGTCCTAAAATTTGCACCGAGGTCGCTGTGTGAGTAAGATAAGCGACCCTAGTGGCCGACACAAACACCGGGCCCATCTAGGAGTGGCACTGCAGTGTCACGCAGGATGTCCCTTCCAAAAAACCCTCCCCAAACAGCACATGACGCAAAGAAAAAAAGAGGCGCAATGAGGTAGCTGTGTGAGTAAGATTAGCGACCCTAGTGGCCGACACAAACACCGGGCCCATCTAGGAGTGGCACTGCAGTGTCACGCAGGATGGCCCTTCCAAAAAACCCTCCCCAAACAGCACATGACGCAAAGAAAAAAAGAGGCGCAATGAGGTAGCTGTGTGAGTAAGATTAGCGACCCTAGTGGCCGACACAAACACCGGGCCCATCTAGGAGTGGCACTGCAGTGTCACGCAGGATGTCCCTTCCAAAAAACCCTCCCCAAACAGCACATGACGCAAAGAAAAAAAGAGGCGCAATGAGGTAGCTGTGTGAGTAAGATTAGCGACCCTAGTTGCCGACACAAACACCGGGCCCATCTAGGAGTGGCACTGCAGTGTCACGCAGGATGGCCCTTCCAAAAAACCCTCCCCAAACAGCACATGACGCAAAGAAAAAAAGAGGCGCAATGAGGTAGCTGTGTGAGTAAGATTAGCGACCCTAGTGGCCGACACAAACACCGGGCCCATCTAGGAGTGGCACTGCAGTGTCACGCAGGATGTCCCTTCCAAAAAACCCTCCCCAAACAGCACATGACGCAAAGAAAAAAAGAGGCTTTTTACTGATATTTGGTGTTTTGGATTTGACATGCTCTGTACTATGACATTGGGCATCGGCCTTGGCAGACGACGTTGCTGGCATTTCATCGTCTCGGCCATGACTAGTGGCAGCAGCTTCAGCACGAGGTGGAAGTGGATCTTGATCTTTCCCTAATTTTGGAACCTCAACATTTTTGTTCTCCATATTTTAATAGGCACAACTAAAAGGCACCTCAGGTAAACAATGGAGATGGATGGATTGGATACTAGTATACAATTATGGACGGGCTGCCGAGTGCCGACACAGAGGTAGCCACAGCCGTGAACTACCGCACTGTACTGTGTCTGCTGCTAATATATAGACTGGTTGATAAAGAGATAGTATACTCGTAACTAGTATGTATGTATAAAGAAAGAAAAAAAAACCACGGTTAGGTGGTATATACAATTATGGACGGGCTGCCGAGTGCCGACACAGAGGTAGCCACAGCCGTGAACTACCGCACTGTACTGTGTCTGCTGCTAATATATAGACTGGTTGATAAAGAGATAGTATACTCGTAACTAGTATGTATGTATAAAGAAAGAAAAAAAAACCACGGTTAGGTGGTATATACAATTATGGACGGGCTGCCGAGTGCCGACACAGAGGTAGCCACAGCCGTGAACTACCGCACTGTACTGTGTCTGCTGCTAATATAGACTGGTTGATAAAGAGATAGTATACTACTAATATTATATATACTGGTGGTCAGGTCACTGGTCACTAGTCACACTGGCAGTGGCACTCCTGCAGCAAAAGTGTGCACTGTTTAATTTTAATATAATATTATGTACTCCTGGCTCCTGCTATAACCTATAACTGGCACTGCAGTAGTGCTCCCCAGTCTCCCCCACAATTATAAGCTGTGTGAGCTGAGCAGTCAGACAGATATATAATATATATAGATGATGCAGCACACTGGCCAGAGCCTGAGCAGTGCACACAGATATGGTATGTGACTGACTGAGTCACTGTGTGTATCGCTTTTTTCAGGCAGAGAACGGATATATTAAATAAACTGCACTGTGTGTCTGGTGGTCACTCACTATATAATATATTATGTACTCCTGGCTCCTGCTATAACCTATAACTGGCACTGCAGTAGTGCTCCCCAGTCTCCCCCACAATTATAAGCTGTGTGAGCTGAGCAGTCAGACAGATATATATAATATTATATATAGATAATAGATGATGCAGCACACTGGCCTGAGCCTGAGCAGTGCACACAGATATGGTATGTGACTGAGTCACTGTGTGCTGTGTATCGCTTTTTTCAGGCAGAGAACGGATTATAAAGTAAACTGCACTGTCCTCACTAGTAAACTCTCTCCACTCAGTCTCTACACTTCTACAGTAACAGTACTCCTCCTAGTCAGCTCCAGTAAATCTCTCTCAGTCTCTTATAATCTAAATGGAGAGGACGCCAGCCACGTCCTCTCCCTATCAATCTCAATGCACGTGTGAAAATGGCGGCGACGCGCGGCTCCTTATATAGAATCCGAGCCTCGCGAGAATCCGACAGCGTCATGATGACGTTCGGGCGCGCTCGGGTTAACCGAGCAAGGCGGGAAGATCCGAGTCGCTCGGACCCGTGAAAAAAAACATGAAGTTCTGGCGGGTTCGGATTCAGAGAAACCGAACCCGCTCATCTCTATTAATCAAATGACAATTTGTGTACCATTCTTATAATTCTCTAAATAGCCAAGTCAGGACATTGTTCAGGAGAATCTGAACAAATCTACAGAGGATCTATACACATAGTCTGTTGTTAACAAATTATAACAAATAAGGTCTTATATGTGTAAAACAATTTTTCTTTTCAACTGATAGACCAATGATCACACTGTGGTTTTGTGCTTTTGTGCTGGATTTTATGTTAAACATTATGTTTTTTATGTGACAACATATGGTATTCCTGCAAAGTATTTAGCAATTCATTTATCTATCTAAACCTTGAATCCATCTAAATTCAGACTGACCTATTATTTCAATTACCAGAATATTATTCCTCCAAGCATTTTGCTTGGATTATGCAAATATTTATATCTACCTTGCAATTGTCTAATGCAGACTGATATATTGTCTGAAATACCTGAAAGCGCATATATACATATGTATACCTTTTTGCTCTATTGGCACATTTCACTCTGCCAGTAGGGAAACTGTCACATATTCACAGATATCACCACAACTAAGTTGTGGGAGACAGTGAGTATGTATAAATTGTTTTGCCCTTCTTGAGAATTCTTTTTTCATGTCTCTCTCATGGTTCCTTATAAAACACACATTACTAATATAGCTGTATTTTGAACGCTACACTTTGGGCAAACAATTGGTATCTAACAACGATAACACACCTGGCACCAGTGTTAATATCAGAATACGGGCTGCCCTATGCATAATTCCGATATTGTATATATGTGAATAAATCCCTTTGCTCCCGGCTTCATCATTCTTTCACCCAAATCACTGGGACACAGTACCCAGATACTTTGAAGTAACTGGGTTAAATTTTCCCCATACTTTTTCCAGACCAGCCCAAACCTATTAAGCAATTGGTTTCTCCATACGCAGATAGGTATGTACTTGACTATCTACAGTCATACCATGCTGGACATGCCCGATCTCGTCTGATCTTGGAAGCCAAGCAGCATTGGGCCTGGTCAGTACCAGAAAGGGTGACCTTCTGGGAATACTGGGTACTGTAGTATCAAGGAATACACCTTCCGTGTATATATCCTTCACTCACCAGTAATTTTACCGCTCTGAGTCTTTGCAGCACTATTATCTGTGTCACTTACTAGAAGGAGTTCGGAGTCGTCAAAGCCGGTTTTTCCTGTTTCTCTCACATGAATATACTTAGGTATAAAAATTAATAAATCTATAGAGAATACAGGATTTACAAAATTTTCGCTCTGATTAAATTCAAACATCAATACTCGCTTATTCCCAGTGGGTGTGCGGACAAACCATCTGCCACCTACTTTACACCAAGTGAGTCACATATCGTCACATTGTGATTTAATACTTTTTTATTCACCTTGCTGATATATACAGCATTTTTTGTCTATTTTGTTCGTCTCCCCCTTTTTTTATTGTCTGATATGAAATAAAAGTTACGTTTTATCTTTATGAACATACCTCACACCATTCTATCTTCATTTACAAGTTAATTTATCAAAAGTGTGCCCCAGAGAGACACCAAAACAGTCCCTTTTTTTGCCTCTACGCAAAAAAAAACCCCACAAGTGGTGTCTGTTTGTTCCCTACCTATTCTCCTTTCTTCTGGGTGGACAGTGGACCTTGCATTCAGGTGCAAAGTTGAAATTTTCACCTGGCTCTGAGGCCAAGAGGCCGAGGATGACCCACACTTAGGCCCGATATCCCTATAGTGGGAAAACATATTTTGGCAGTGGTTGTTTCGATCGCCAGTTCTCACCCGATCTTCTTCCCTGCAGAATATCGCGTCCGGTTCTAGTTGGTGTACTAGGGTCATGGTGTGATCTCGCAGCCTGAAGGTGACTGGGGCACAACACCAGGAAAGCGGTTATGCTACACCTGCACGGCAGCAGGCACCGCACTGCCCCTCTCACACTATCACCTCGGCAGAGCTGGCCTTAAACAATTTGGTGCTCTAGGCAAGATTTTGTCTGGTGACACATGAAAAAGGAGCATGGACAGATGGGAGGGACGTGGCCTCACAGAGGGAATTAGTAATGTGCCAGTGATCAAGCCAGTAGAGAAAAATCCCCAGCTACTCCCCCCTCAGTTCTCTTCAGCCACACTGCCCCATGTTTCTAGTGCTAGCCCCTAAATGCTTCTCCAGCTCCATCTGACAGCGCCTATATCTTTCCAGCCACCCCTCTTCTGTCTCTCCAGCCAGTCTCCCTTCTGTGTCTCCAGCCAGCTCCATTCTGTGTCTCCAGCCATCCCCCCTTCTGTGTCTACAGACTGTCCCCTCCTGTGTCTCCAACTGCCCCCCCTTCTGTGTCTCCAACTGCCCCCCCTTCTGTGTCTCCAACTGCCCCCCCTTCTGTGTCTCCAACTGCCCCCCCTTCTGTGTCTCCAACTGGCCCCCATTCTGTGTCTCCAAACCACCCACCTGCAGGCCACAGGCACTTACCTTCTCTTGTGTCTTCTGGCTGTGACTATCCTTCTTGCGATGTGGCCGGTTACTTTGTGTGACAGCGATGCAGCACTTTAGATGTCATGACGTCATGCGCTCCTTGTCTCAATATAAAAAAAACAGCTAAATTCATTGTACTGCAGGAGGCAGTCAAGGCGAGCTCCAGTGGTTGCCCAGCAGCCAGACCCCATCCATGCATCTATACCGGGTTGGTCAGTATTGTAGGAGGTTACTGAACATTGACCTGGAATCAGACACAGCACTCAAGCTTAACACCACGGATGTAGAGTTGAATATATATGTGTTTTGCACTGCTCATACTATGGAGAGAGCACACAGGATGCAAGTATGGACATATAGATTTCAGCTGCATCTACACATCTATGCCAGTGATGCAAATATGTAGGTACGCTCGGGTACATCGTACTGTCCGCCCACTTTGCAGCTACCATTAGCTGTCATTTAGTTCCACACTGTGCCGCCGAGCAAGACCATGGTGCTGGGTGGAGTGACAGTGCTTCCTACTTTGCCAGGGCTGTTGGGAGCGTGACCTTGACGTCACATCATGATCCCTCTCCTGGCGGCTGGCTTCCATTTTGGCTCCTCCTCAAACTTAGAGGCCGAGAATAATAAACTGGGTGTAGATCAGGGGCGAATTGGGATGGAAAAACAGCCCGGGAAATTTATGGAAGCAGTTCTAATAGGGGTGGGGTCTGTTGTGGGGTGGGATTCGTCGGCAGGGATTCTGAGTTGGACGCAGTTGCAGCCTTCCTTGTGTCTTTTGCTGCTGTTGCTTCTGTGACTTTATGCTAATAATGCTACAGTGCAGTTCCCTAGTGTACATGCACCAAATATGCAAGGACTGAGATGCCCACTTCAGTGTCTACAGATGCTGTAATCATGTTTTGTGCATCTTTAGATGCCACCATCAGACACACCATTGAAACATTCACCAGCCCTATGCTAAAGCAATTCAACTTCTCCATATGCAACCACTATCAGCAACATGCCCACACTACGTTACCTCTGCATCTAATTAGCCAACCCTCTATAACCACTCAGGAATGCCCAACACATTTCTAATACACTTCTTGGTGCGTGTGGCTGACTCTGTACTCCAATTCTGTACGAACATCATTGCAGTGCAGCTCAGACACAAGCGCACATGAAAAACAGTACACAATAAAAAAATATCAACACATTGCTCCCACAGCAGAAAACACACACATTGTCCCCCACAGAAAACAATAAAATAAATTGGGGAAAAATAATATATAGCTTTTGGTATTACAATTTGTTTAAATTTTCCACTGCTGTTTGAACGGCCAGGTGACACCAACAGGTTTTATAATTCTTGGTTGTAACATCTATATATTAATTTACTGTATTTATTAGCATTTATGTAGTGCTAGCATATTCCATTGTACTTTCTTTTAAAGTTGGGCAGGGGCCAAACGCGGGATTTCTAGAGGGGAGTTTCCAAATGCAATCCACAATCTCCTGCTATGAGGAACATTGGAGCAAGTGAGGGAGTCTGGGTTAGCGGTGGAAGAACCTAGTAATGGCCCTGGACATTAAGGTAAATATTTTATATATACTGTATATTGTATGGAATACAATATTAAGTATTAATATTTAACACTAGAGCTGGTCTATTGCATAGGCTGTATCAAACATATTTAGCTAAGATAAATACGATAAGTGGTCAGGAAAAGTTAAACATCCCATTATAAAGACACAAACATAATAGGACCAGTGCTGCACTTTCTAAGCACACATTCTCCCACCTCATTGTAAGGCTCCTGTCTCTACTTCCTGGCAGCTACTCTCTGGTCCAGTGCAGTGATTAAGAACTCAGATCCACACTCACAGCAAACTTGGTAGAAGAAGCTGCTGCCACTGGTCATGTGCAGCAGCTCTGCTCTGTCCCTAAAACTGCATGTTGTAGCGGCGCCGGCAGCTCTAGTAATCATATTATATACTATTGCTATTGTCATAATTTGAGCCACTTGCCAAGAGAAGGGGTGTTTCCGGACAACCGGAAACCCCACCTGCGTTTGCCTATGGGGGCAGACTGGGAACTGAACGTGGCCCTGGAAAAATTTGTAGATGTGGTCTCACATGGGCTGCACCAGAGGCAGGGCCGGCGCCACCATTAGGCAGCTTTAGGCAGCTGCCTATGGGCGGCGGCACTTGAAGGGCGGCGCTGACTCTGAGTTCAGCAAAAAAAAAAAGGAAGTGACTTCTCTGTCTGACCTTCCCCTCTTGTGTCGCTCACTCACTCCTCTCTCCTCTCCCCTCCACCGACCTGATGACCGTGATGATCTGCTCCCTCCGCCGGCGCCGGGTCCGCAAACCAGGTAAGGAGGCAGGAGGCAACAAACCTGCCGTAGCCTGTGGAGGAGGCGGGAAGCGGGAGGTGGGAGGTGGGGGGCGGGTCACGTCACCTGATGCGAAGCTGGCTTCTCCCCTCCACACTGCGCAACTCATCCTCATCCTGCCGAGATGTGAGTAGCAGGGAAGGGACGTGCAGCAGGCGCTGCGCCGTATATTGCTCCCTGGCAGCGGCGTCCAGCATCTGCTCTCCCTGGCCTGCACCTCTGAGCTCCGTGCATACGGGATTGAGCCACATCCTCCCTGACATTTTGCCCCTCCCACCGCTGCTGTGGATACGCAGGGGGGCTATCCCAAATGCTGGGATCCCAAACTGACACGACCCTAGAGAAGTAAGCCACAGGGGATGGGGGGAGGGAGGGGAGAGGTTAGGTGTAGGCTTGTGGGGGAGGGTTAGGGTTAAGCTGCGGGTAGCGGGAGGGACGGGGTTAGGCTGGGGGAGAACTGAAGTAAGGCTAGATTTAAGCTGCAGGAAGGGGGTGGTTAGGGTTAGTTACCACCAGGGAGGGTTAGGATTAAGCTGGGGGGGGCAATTAGGGTCAGGCTGCGGGAAAGGTGTGTCAGGGTTTGGGGGATGGGGGGGTTAGGGATCAGGGTTAGTTTACTTAATTAGCAAGTGTCTGGATTTTAATCTCTTGGATGTCGCTGTCGGTATTTTGGCATCCTAAGCGCCAAGATATCATATGTATTCCATATATATTTTATATATATAATTTCTCTGACGTCCTTGTGGATGCTGGGAACTCCGTAAGGACCATGGGGAATAGACGGGCTCCGCAGGAGACTGGGCACTCTAAAAGAAAGATTAGGTACTATCTGGTGTGCACTGGCTCCTCCCTCTATGCCCCTCCTCCAGACCTCAGTTAGAATCTGTGCCCGGCCAGAGCTGGATGCACCTAGTGGGCTCTCCTGAGCTTGCTAGAAAGAAAGTATTTGTTAGGTTTTTTATTTTCAGTGAGATCTGCTGGCAACAGACTCACTGCTACGTGGGACTGAGGGGAGAGAAGCAAACCTACCTGCTTGCAGTTAGCTTGTGCTTCTAAGGCTACTGGACACCATTAGCTCCAGAGGGTTCAAACACAGGGCCTGACCTCGATCGTCCGTTCCCGGAGCCGCGCCACCGTCCCCCTTGCAGAGCCAGAAGACAGAAGAAGGAGATAAAATCGGCGGCAGAAGACTCCGGTCTTCATTAATGTAGCGCACAGCACTGCATCTGTGCGCCATTGCTCCCACTTTACACCACACACTCCGGTCACTGTAGGGTGCTGGGGGGGGGGGGCGCCCTGGGCAGCAATAAGTATACCTTTTGGCAATATATACACATAATACAGTCTGGAAAACTGTATATGTGTAAAACCGCCGCCATTTTTAGCCAGAAACAGGACAGAAGCCCGCCGCTGAGGGGGCCGGGCCTTCTTCCTCAGCACACCAGCGCCATTTTCTCTTCACAGCTCCGCTGGAAGGAAGCTCCCCAGGCTCTCCCCGGCAGTATCCTGGTACACAAAGGGTGAAAAGAGAGGGGGGGGGCACATAAATTTAGGCGCAAAATTTGTATATACAGCAGCTACTGGGTAAACACTGAGTTGTAGTGTAATCCCTGGGTTATATAGCGCTGGGGTGTGTGCTGGCATACTCTCTCTCTGTCTCTCCAAAGGGCCTTGTGGGGGAACTGTCCTCAAATAGAGCATCCCCTGTGTGTGTGGTATGTCGGTACGCATGTGTCGACATGTCTGAGGTAAAAGGTAAGGAGGTGATAGAGCGGATATGTGTGTGAGAGTATGTCTCCGTCGACAACGCCGACACCTGTTTGGATATGTGTAAGTGCTAAGGTGAATTTATTGCACAAAAGGTTAGGGAACAGACAGGAAATCTACCCATGTCTGTCCCTATGTCACAGAGACCTTCAGAGTCTCTCAATGCTCACTATCCATAATAACAAACACTGGTATCGACATGGAGTTTAACTCCACTGTCGACTACGATAATGCAAAGTTACAGCCAAGATGGCTAGAAGGTATTCAATATATGATTATTGAAATAAAAGATGATTTGCATATCACTGATGACTCATCTGTCCCTGACACGAGAGTACACATGTTTAAGGGGAAGAATGCTGAGGTAAATTTCCCTCCTCTCATGAGGAAAAAGAGCGGGAATCTCCAGACAAGAGACGGCAGCTTCCCACAAGAGAATTCTCAGGCTGTATCCTTTCCCCACTAGGGCCAGGATATGTTGAGAATCTTCCCCTGGGGTGTCCTGTTTGCACAGATGGTAGCACTTGCTATTCTCAGGGATCCTGCAGATAGCGTGCACATTCTAGTATACTACCCAGACCGGCGATTGTGTCGGCATGGGTTTGTAGCGCTGTGGCAGCGTGGACAGGTACCTTATCAGCAGAGATGAGACCCTAGTATGCAATATAAATATATTAAAGATGCTGTCTTAAGTGATAGATATATAGTTATAAAGCATGCCCAAAGAGACATGAGTATACTGGGTCCTAGAGTCAAAGCTATGTCGATCTCTGCTTGACGTGTCCTGTAGAATATGCATTGGACAGATGATGCCGACTTAAGAGGCATATGGAAGGCTGAGGATTGTGTGGAGAAGGGTTCTCGGGCCTGGTCTCCACAGCTATAGCTGGTAATTCTGCTAGTTTGCCTTATATTCCTGCACAGCCTAAGAAAGCACAACATTATTAAATGCAGCCTTTCGTATAAAGAAACAAGAAAGTCTGAGCGGCGTCCTTTCTTGTCAGAGCCGGGCAGCTAGTTCCCAGGAACAGAAGTCCTCCCCGGCCCCTACAAAAATCCACCAATGTCGCTGGGGCTCCACAGGCGGAGCTAGGCCCGGTGGGGACACGCCTTCGTAAGTTCAGCCACAAGTGGGTTCACTCCCTGTTCGATCCCTGGGCAATAGATATTGTGTCTCAGGGATACAAGCTGGACTGTGAGAAGATGCCCCCTCACCGACGGCCCTGCGGGCTTCCACCCAAGAGAGGGAGCCAGTGTTATCTGCAATTCACAAATTGTATCTTTAACAGGTGGTGGTCAAGGGTCCCCTCCTTCAACAAGAGGGTGTTATTATTAGACCATGTTGTAATCCCGAAACCAGACGGTTCGGTCAGACCCATATTGAATTAAAAATCCCTGAACATATACCTGAGAAGGTTCAAGTTCAAGATGGAATCGCTAAGAGCGGTCAGTGCAAGCCTAAAAAGGGGGAGACTTTATTGTGAATCGGGACATAAGGGATGCATACCTTCAGGTCCCCATTTATCCACCTCATTAGGCGTACCTCAGAATTGCGGTACGGGATTGTCATTACCAATTTCAGATGTTGCCGTTTGGTCTCTCCACGGCCCCGAGAATATTCACCATGGTAATGGCGGATATGATTGTGCTCCTGCGGAAGCAAGGTGTCACTATTATCACGTACTTGGACGATCTCCTCATAAAAGCGAGATCAAGTGAGCAGTTGCTGAACAGCGTATCACTTTCTCTGGAAGTGTAACGGCAACACGGCTGGATTCTATATATTCCAAAGTCGCAGTTGTTTCCTACAGCTCATCTGCCTTTCCTAGGCACGATCCTAGACACAGACCAGAAAAGGGTTATCTCCCGATAGAGAGAGCTCAGGAGCTCATGACACTGGTCAGGAATCTATTAAAACCAAAACAGGTGTCAGTGCATCACTGCACTCGAGTCCTGGGAAGGATGGTGGCATCATACGAGGCCATCCCCTTAGGCAGGTTCCATGCGAGGACCTTCCAATGGGACTTACTGGACAAGTGGTCTGGATCACCTCTTCAGAGGCATCGGTTAATCACCCTATCCCCCAGGGCCAGGGTGTCTCTCCTGTGGAGTGCTCACCTTCTCGAGGGCCGCAGATTCGGCATTCAGGACTGGATCCTGGTGACCACGGATGCAAGCCTCCGAGGGTGGGGGGCAGTTACACAGGGTAGAAATTTCCAAGGTCTGTGGTCAAGTCAACTGACTTGCCTTCACATCAATATCCTGGAACTAAGGGCCATATACAACGCCCTAAGTCAAGCGGAGATCCTGCTTCGTGACCATCCGGTTCTGATCCAGTCAGACCGCAGGGGTTCATGTAAACCGCCAAGGCGGCACAAGGAGCAGGGTGGCGAGGGTAGAAGCCACCAGAATTCTTCGCTGGGCGGAGAATCAAGTAAGCGCACTGTCAGCAGTGTTCGTTCCGGGAGTGAACATCTGGGAAGCAGACTTCCTCAGCAGGCACGACCTCCACCCGGGAAAGCGGGGACTCCATCAGGAAGTCTTCACGCAGTTTGCAAATTGATGGGAACTGCCTAAGGTGGACTAGATGGCGTCCCACCTCAATAAAAAGCTAAAAAAGGTTTTACGCCGGGTCAAGGGACCCTCAGGTGATAGCTGTGGTCGCACTAGTAACACCGTGGGTGTTCCAGTCGGTCTCTGTATTCCCTCCTCTTCCTCTCATACCCAAGGGCTGAGAATTGTAATAAAAGGAGGAGTGAAAACAATATTCTTTGCTCCGAATTGGCCAAGAAGGACTCGGTACCCGGAGCTGCAGGAAATGCTCTCAGAGGACTCAGGGCTTCTGCCTCTCAGACAGGACATGTTGCAACAGGGGCCCTGTCTGTTCCAAAATTTACCGCGGATGCATTTGACGGCATGGCGGTTGAACGCCGGATCCTAGCGGAAAAGGGCATTCCGGATGCAGTTATTCCTACGCTGATAAAGGCTAGGAAAGACGTGACAGCAAGACTTTTTCACTGTATATGGCGAAAATAGGTTGCTTGGTGTGAGGCCGGGAAGGCCCTACAGAGGAATTCCAGCGGGGTCGATTCCTGCACTTCCTACAGTCAGGAGTGACTATGAGCCTAAAATTAGGATCCATAAAGGTCAAGATTTCGGCCCTATACATTTTCTCTAAAAATGAACTGGCTTCACTGCCTGAAGTTCAGACGTTGTTCCGGGGGTGCTGCATATTCAGCCTCCTTTTGTGCCACCGGTGGCACCTTGAGATCTTAACGTTGTGTTGGATTTCCTGAAATCCCACTGGTTTGAGCCACTTAAGACCATGGAGCTAAAATATCTCACATGGAAAGTGGTCATGCTATTGGCCTTAGCTTCGGCTAGGCGTGTGTCAGTATTGGCGGTTTTGTCATGTAAAAACCCTTATCTGATCTTCCATATGGACAGGGCAGAATTGAGGACTCGTCCCCAATTTCTTCCTAGGGTGGTATCATCGTTTCATTTGAACCAGCCTATTGTGGTGCCTGCGGCTACTAGGGACTTGGAGGATTCCAAGTTGCTGGACGTAGTCCGGGCTTTGAAAATTTATGTTTCCAGAAAGGCGGGAGTCAGAAAGTCTGACTCGCTGTTTATTCTGTATGCAGCCAACAAGGTTGGCGCTCCTGCTTCGAAGCAGACTATTGTTCGCTGGATCTATAGCACGATTCAGCTGGTTTACTCTGCGGCTGGATTGCCGCATCCAAAATGGTGAAAGCCCATTCCACAAGGAAGGTGGGCTCTTCTTGGGCGGCTGCCCGAGGGGTCTCGGCTTTACAGCTTTGCCGAGCTGCTACTTGGTCGGGGTCAAACAAGTTTGCTAAGTTCTACAAGTTTGATACCCTGGCTGAAGAGGACCTTGAGTTTGCTCATGCGGTGCTGCAGAGTCATCCGCACTCTCCCGCCCGTTTGGGAGCTTTGGTATAATCCCCATGGTCCTTACGGAGTTCCCGGCATCCACTAGGACGTCAGAGAAAATAAGAATTTACTCACCGTTAATTCTATTTCTCGTAGTCCGTAGTGGATGCTGGGCGCCCGTCCCAAGTGCGGACTCTGCAATACATGTATATAGTTATTGCTTAACTAAAGGGTTATTGTTATGAGCCATCTGTTACTGAGGCTCAGTTGTTGTTCATACTGTTAACTGGGTATGGTTATCACAAGTTGTACGGTGTGATTGGTGTGGCTGGTATGAGTCTTACCCTGGATTCCAAATCCTTTCCTTGTTGTGTCAGCTCTTCCGGGCACAGTTTCCTTAACTGAGGTCTGGAGGAGGGGCATAGAGGGAGGAGCCAGTGCACACCAGATAGTACCTAATCTTTCTTTTAGAGTGCCCAGTCTCCTGCGGAGCCCGTCTATTCCCCATGGTCCTTACGGAGTTCCCAGCATCCACTACGGACTACGAGAAATAGAATTACCAGTGAGTAAATTCTTATTTTTGGATGTTGATTGGCCCGGTGCCCCCAGTGCGGAGGATAGTATATAGAATTGATACTGCGGCACTCAGAGTCGTTTAAAAAGAGCAAAGTGTTGTAAAAAAAATGTACATCACATAGATCAATGTTTCGGGTGCCTAACCCCTTTGTCAAGGTGTGACAATGGGGTTAGGCACCCTGAAATATTGGACTATGTGATGTAAATTTTTTTGACTACACTTTGCTCTTTTTAAACGACTCTGAGTGCCGCAGTATTAAATAAATATAGAGTGCCTGAAGTGGGCTTGTGTACAATGGTTTGGTATACCGGCACTTCGAGTACTGTCCCCACTTCGAGTACTGTCCCCCACCGGTCCGCCGCCACATCAAGCTGATCTCAGCGCTACTATTTCAAATCTGCTGCGGACCGGCAGCCAATCAGGAGCGGCTGCTCCTTATTGGCTGCCGGTCCACAGCAGATTTGAAAAAGTACAGTGCGGCTGCAAGGTTCGGCTCCTGCATGCGGCATGATTATGCCAAGGCTCCGGCTCCCGCCCTCCTGACAGCTCGGCTGCCCAGCTCCGGCTTTCTCCTGATAACTCGGGTGGCCAGCTCCCACTCCACAGCATAGCTGCCCAGCTCCTGCTCCCGTATGCTGATACCCCGGCTACCTGGCAAATGGTGAGCAGAGGGGAACTGATGGAGGAGAGTGTCAGGGTGGGGACACTGTGGGTGTGTGTGTGTGTGTATATATATATATATATATGTGGCTGTGAGTATGTGGCTATGTGTGTGGCATAATGTGAATTTCGGCTCATTCCACGTGGCATAATGTGAATTTCAGCTCATTCCACGTGGCATAATGTGAATTTCAGCTCATTCCACGTGGCATAATGTGAATTTCAGCTCATACCGTGTGCTATGATGTGAATTTCGGCTTATACTGTGTGCTCTAATGTGAATTTTGGCTCATACTGTGTGCTCTAATGTGAATTTCGTCTCATACCGTGTGCTATAATGTGAATTTTGTCTCATACCGTGTGCTATAATGTGAATTTTGTCTCATACCGTGTGCTATAATGTGAATTTCGGCTCATACCGTGTGCTTTAATGTGAATTTCGGCTCATACCGTGTGCTATAATGTGATTTTTGGCTCATACCGTGTGGTATAATGTGAATTTCGGCACATACCGTGTGCTATAATGTGAATTTCGTCTCATACCGTGTGCTATAATGTGAATTTCGTCTCATACCATGTGCTATAATGTGAATTTTGGCTCATACCGAATACCGTGTGCTATAATGTGATTTTCGGCTCATATCGTGTGCTATAATGTGATTTTCGGCTCATACCGTGTGCTATAATGTGATTTTCAGCTCATACTGTGTGGTATAATGTGAAAGGGGCACCAGTACTAGAAAGTATAAGGGGTCCTAGTATTGTGGTGTAAAATGTGTATAAGGGGTGGTAAACTACATTGAAGGGCACGCCCCCTTTTAAGTGGTCACGCACCCTTTTTTGGAGCGGCACGCGCATAATTACAACCTTCACTTTTCCATACCCCTACTTCAAAAATTCCCACTTCGCCCACTTCACACCACACCTCTCCCTAATAATAACCCCTAATCTGAACTAGTGATGAGCGGGTCGGTTCCTCGGAATCCGAACCCCCCCGAACTTCAGCCTTTTTACACGGGTCCGAGGCAGACTCGGATCTTCCCGCCTTGCTCGGTTAACCCGAGCGCGCCCGACCGTCATCATCCCGCTGTCGGATTCTCGCGAGGCTCGGATTCTATCGCGAGACTCGGATTCTATATAAGGAGCCGCGCGTCGCCGCCATTTTCACACGTGCATTGAGATTGATAGGGAGAGGACGTGGCTGGCGTCCTCTCCGTTTAGAATAGAAATAGATAGAGATTGAGAGTGAGACACTTGATTTACTGGAGCTTAGGAGTACTCAGAGAGTGCAGAGTTTACTAGTGACTGACCAGTGACCACCAGTGCAGTTTTATTATTATTTAATATAATCCGTTCTCTGCCTGAAAAAAAGCGATACACAGTGACACAGTATACCATATCTGTGCTCAGCCTCAGTGTGCTGCATCATCTATGTATATCTGACTGTGCTGAGTGCTCACTGCTCACACAGCTTAATTGTGGGGGAGACTGGGGAGTAGTTATAGCAGGAGTACATTAACAGTGCACACTTTTGCTGCCAGAGTGCCACTGCCAGTGTGACTGACCAGTGACCACTGACCACCAGTATATTGTGATTGTCTGCCTGAAAAAGTTAAACACTCGTCGTGTGGTGTTTTTTTTCTATAAACGCATTCTGCTGACAGTGTCCAGCAGGTCCGTCATTATATAATATATACCTGTCCGGCTGCAGTAGTGATATATATATATTTTTTATATCATTATCATCCAGTCTATATTAGCAGCAGACGCAGTACGGTAGTCCACGGCTGTAGCTACCTCTGTGTCGGCAGTCGCTCGTCCATCCATAATTGTATACCACCTACCTGTGGTGTTTTTTTTTCTATCTTCTTGATACTAGTAGCTTACTTTAGGAGTCTGCAGTGCTGACAGTGTCCAGCAGGTCCGTCATTATATAATATATACCTGTCCGGCTGCAGTAGTGATATATATATATATTTTTTATATCATTATCATCCAGTCTATATTAGCAGCAGACGCAGTACGGTAGTCCACGGCTGTAGCTACCTCTGTGTCGGCAGTCGCTCGTCCATCCATAATTGTATACCACCTACCTGTTGTGTTTTTTTTTTCTATCTTCTTGATACTAGTATCATACTTTAGGAGTCTGCAGTGCTGACAGTGTCCAGCAGGTCCGTCATTATATAATATATACCTGTCCGGCTGCAGTAGTGATATATATATATATTTTTTATATCATTATCATCCAGTCTATATTAGCAGCAGACGCAGTACGGTAGTCCACGGCTGTAGCTACCTCTGTGTCGGCAGTCGCTCGTCCATCCATAATTGTATACCACCTACCTGTTGTGTTTTTTTTTTCTATCTTCTTGATACTAGTAGCTTACTTTAGGAGTCTGCAGTGCTGACAGTGTCCAGCAGGTCCGTCATTATATAATATATACCTGTCCGGCTGCAGTAGTGATATATATATATTTTTTATATCATTATCATCCAGTCTATATTAGCAGCAGACGCAGTACGGTAGTCCACGGCTGTAGCTACCTCTGTGTCGGCAGTCGCTCGTCCATCCATAATTGTATACCACCTACCTGTTGTGTTTTTTTTTTCTATCTTCTTGATACTAGTAGCTTACTTTAGGAGTCTGCAGTGCTGACAGTGTCCAGCAGGTCCGTCATTATATAATATATACCTGTCCGGCTGCAGTAGTGATATATATATATTTTTTATATCATTATCATCCAGTCTATATTAGCAGCAGACGCAGTACGGTAGTCCACGGCTGTAGCTACCTCTGTGTCGGCAGTCGCTCGTCCATCCATAAGTATACTAGTATCCATCCATCTCCATTGTTTACCTGAGGTGCCTTTTAGTTGTGCCTATTAAAATATGGAGAACAAAAATGTTGAGGTTCCAAAAATAGGGAAAGATCAAGATCGACTTCCACCTCGTGCTGAAGCTGCTGCCACTAGTCATGGCCGAGACGATGAAATGCCATCAACGTCGTCTGCCAAGGCCGATGCCCAATGTCATAGTACAGAGCATGTAAAATCCAAAACACCAAATATCAGTAAAAAAAGGACTCAAAAATCTAAAATAAAATTGTTGGAGGAGAAGCGTAAACTTGCCAATATGCCATTTACCACACGGAGTGGCAAGGAACGGCTGAGGCCCTGGCCCATGTTCATGGCTAGTGGTTCAGCTTCACATGAGGATGGAAGCACTCAGCCTCTCGCTAGAAAAATGAAAAGACTCAAGCTGGCAAAAGCACAGCAAAGAACTGTGCGTTCTTCGAAATCACAAATCCACAAGGAGAGTCCAATTGTGTCGTTTGCGATGCCTGACCTTCCCAACACTGGACGTGAAGAGCATGCGCCTTCCACCATTTGCACGCCCCCTGCAAGTGCTGGAAGGAGCACCCGCAGTCCAGTTCCTGATAGTCATATTGAAGATGTCAGTGTTGAAGTACACCAGGATGAGGAGGATATGGGTGTTGCTGGCGCTGGGGAGGAAATTGACCAGGAGGATTCTGATGGTGAGGTGGTTTGTTTAAGTCAGGCACCCGGGGAGACACCTGTTGTCCGTGGGAGGAATAGGGCCATTGACATGCCTGGTGAAAATACCAAAAAAATCAGCTCTTCGGTGTGGAAGTATTTCAACAGAAATGCGGACAACATTTGTCAAGCCGTGTGTTGCCTTTGTCAAGCTGTAATAAGTAGGGGTAAGGACGTTAACCACCTCGGAACATCCTCCCTTATACGTCACCTGCAGCGCATTCATCAGAAGTCAGTGACAAGTTCAAAAACTTTGGGCGACAGCGGAAGCAGTCCACTGACCAGTAAATCCCTTCCTCTTGTAACCAAGCTCACGCAAACCACCCCACCAACTCCCTCAGTGTCAATTTCCTCCTTCCCCAGGAATGCCAATAGTCCTGCAGGCCATGTCACTGGCAATTCTGACGAGTCCTCTCCTGCCTGGGATTCCACTGATGCATCCTTGCGTGTAACGCCTACTGCTGCTGGCGCTGCTGTTGTTGCTGCTGGGAGTCGATGGTCATCCCAGAGGGGAAGTCGTAAGACCACTTTTACTACTTCCACCAAGCAATTGACTGTCCAACAGTCCTTTGCGAGGAAGATGAAATATCACAGCAGTCATCCTCCTGCAAAGCGGATAACTGAGGCCTTGGCATCCTGGGCGGTGAGAAACGTGGTTCCGGTATCCATCTTTACTGCAGAGCCAACTAGAGACTTGTTGGAGGTACTGTGTCCCCGGTACCAAATACCATCTAAGTTCCATTTCTCTAGGCAGGCGATACCGAAAATGTACACAGACCTCAGAAAAAGACTCACCAGTGTCCTAAAAAATGCAGTTGTACCCAATGTCCACTTAACCACGGACATGTGGACAAGTGGAGCAGGGCAGGCTCAGGACTATATGACTGTGACAGCCCACTGGGTAGATGTATGGACTCCCGCCGCAAGAACAGCAGTGGCGGCACCAGTAGCAGCATCTCGCAAACGCCAACTCTTTACTAGGCAGGCTACGCTTTGTATCACCGCTTTCCAGAATACGCACACAGCTGAAAACCTCTTACGGCAACTGAGGAAGATCATCGCGGAATGGCTTACCCCAATTGGACTCTCCTGTGGATTTGTGGCATCGGACAACGCCAGCAATATTGTGTGTGCATTAAATCTGGGCAAATTCCAGCACGTCCCATGTTTTGCACATACCTTGAATTTGGTGGTGCAGAATTATTTAAAAAACGAGAGGGGTGTGCAAGAGATGCTGTCGGTGGCCAGAAGAATTGCGGGACACTTTCGGCGTACAGGCACCACGTACAGAAGACTGGAGCACCACCAAAAACGCCTGAACATGCCCTGCCATCATCTGAAGCAAGAAGTGGTAACGAGGTGGAATTCAACCCTCTATATGCTTCAGAGGTTGGAGGAGCAGCAAAAGGCCATTCAAGCCTATACAACTGAGCACGATATAGGAGGTGGAATGCACCTGTCTCAAGCGCAGTGGAGAATGATTTCAATGTTGTGCAAGGTTCTGCAACCTTTTGAACTTGCCACACGTGAAGTCAGTTCAGACACTGCCAGCCTGAGTCAGGTCATTCCCCTCATCAGGCTTTTGCAGAAGAAGCTGGAGACATTGAAGGAGGAGCTAACACAGAGCGATTCCGCTAGGCATGTGGGACTTGTGGATGGAGCCCTTAATTCGCTTAACAAGGATTCATGGGTGGTCAATCTGTTGAAATCAGAGCACTACATTTTGGCCACCGTGCTCGATCCTAGATTTAAAACCTACCTTGGATCTCTCTTTCCGGCAGACACAAGTCTGCTGGGGTTCAAAGAACTGCTGGTGACAAAATTGTCAAGTCAAGCGGAACGCGACCTGTCAACATCTCCTCCTTCACATTCTCCCGCAACTGGGGGTGCGAGGAAAAGGCTCAGAATTCCGAGCCCACCCGCTGGCGGTGATGCAGGGCAGTCTGGAGCGACTGCTGATGCTGACATCTGGTCCGGACTGAAGGACCTGACAACGATTATGGACATGTCGTCTACTGTCACTGCATATGATTCTCTCCCCATTGAAAGAATGGTGGAGGATTATATGAGTGACCGCATCCAAGTAGGCACGTCAGACAGTCCGTACGTATACTGGCAGGAAAAAGAGGCAATTTGGAGGCCCTTGCACAAACTGGCTTTATTCTACCTAAGTTGCCCTCCCACAAGTGTGTACTCCGAAAGAGTGTCTAGTGCCGCCGCTCACCTTGTCAGCAATCGGCGTACGAGGTTACATCCAGAAAATGTGGAGAAGATGATGTTCATTAAAATGAATTATAATCAATTCCTCCGTGGAGACATTCACCAGCAGCAATTGCCTACACAAAGTACACGGGGAGCTGAGATGGTGGATTCCAGTGGGGACGAATTGATAATTTGTGAGGAGGGGGATGTACACGGTGATATATCGGAGGATGATGATGAGGTGGACATCTTGCCTCTGTAGAGCCAGTTTGTGCAAGGAGAGATTAATTGCTTCTTTTTTGGTGGGGGTCCAAACCAACCCGTCATTTCAGTCACAGTCGTGTGGCAGACCCTGTCACTGAAATGATGGGTTGGTTAAAGTGTGCATGTCCTGTTTATACAACATAAGGGTGGGTGGGAGGGCCCAAGGACAATTCCATCTTGCACCTCTTTTTTCTTTCATTTTTCTTTGTGTCATGTGCTGTTTGGGGAGTAGGTTTTGGAAGGGCCGTCCTGCGTGACACTGCTGTGCCACTCCTAGATGGGCCAGGTGTTTGTGTCGGCCACTAGGGTCGCTTATCTTAGTCACACAGCTACCTCATTTGCGCATCTTTTTTTTCTTCTTTGCGTCATGTGCTGTTTGGGGAGTAGTTTTTTGAAGGGCCATCCTGCGTGACACTGCAGTGCCACTCCTAGATGGGCCAGGTGTTTGTGTCGGCCACTAGGGTCGCTTAGCTTAGTCACACAGCTACCTCATTGCGCCTCTTTTTTTCTTTGCGTCATGTGCTGTTTGGGGGGTGTTTTTTGGAAGGGCCATCCTGCGTGACACTGCAGTGCCACTCCTAGATGGGCCAGGTGTTTGTGTCGGCCACTTGAGTCGCTGAGCTTAGTCATCCAGCGACCTCGGTGCAAATTACTAAAAATAATATTGTGAGGTGTGGGGTGTTCAGAATAGACTGGAAATGAGTGGAAATTATGGTTATTGAGGTTAATAATACTATGGGATCAAAATGACCCCCAAATTCTATGATTTAAGCTGTTTTTTAGGGTTTTTTGAAAAAAAACACCCGAATCCAAAACACACCCGAATCCGACAAAAAAAATTCGGTGAGGTTTTGCCAAAACGCGTTCGAACCCAAAACACGGCCGCGGAACCGAACCCAAAACCAAAACACAAAACCCGAAAAATTTCCGGTGCTCATCACTAATCTGAACACTTTCACCCAAACTGGTAAAACAACACTGAAATCTTATCCCTAAATTTTACTTGAGGGCTCGGTATTTTGCCGGGGGGGGGCGCTGACTATTTGCCTAGGGTGCTGAGAAACCTTGCACCGGCCCTGACCATAGGTATACCATATACCATGGCAGCACCCATCACATGTACACAAACAAAACAGGTCCCTCATGTACATTGGGCCACAGGGGATCTCCTGTGTGAGCCCTAGGGACTATCCGCCTTAGGTGTAGGTGTAGGTATATAGATTAAAAACTTAGAATAAAACACATAATTAATAATTCAATATTTTCAAGGTTTTTTTTTACATGTTACATTTATGTAGCGCTAGCTGATTGTGAACAGTGACTGCCACCATTAGCTGCACAGCAGCGAAGTCGCAGTGTATGCCCCCAGTTTTTTTCATGTATGCAGTTTAGTATTTGCAATTTGTTTTCCATTGGTATGCAAATTGCATACCCTCCAACATTTTAGACATACAAATCGGTACACATTCTAAAAGGGGGTGTAGCCACGGGTAAAGGGGGCGGTGCCACGTCCCTTTTCCTATACTTTCACTGGAAGTTTCAAGAGCCAAAAATCAGTACAGACCATAAAAAAACAGTACTGTACCTGCCAAAAAGGTACAGTTAGAAGGTATGAAATTGTGTCACGTACAACTCTTTACTATTGGAGAGACACAATGCAGCAGGCAAGCATAGGGAGAGTACAGTAAAACAGTATTGCAATAACATAGCTAAAGTATACCTGGACACATATAAACATCCTAATGATACTCGGTGGACCCCTTCATTCAAAGTAAAGCATTCATTACCTCTAATACCAAGAAATAATGACACGGAGACTTGAATTTGGCAGAAAAATTGCTAGCTATTTATTGTACCCTAACCATTAGCAAACCTGTAATTGAAAATTTTGTTAACATGCCGATTCAGCCGGCATATGGTGGCAGAAAAAAGAACGGCTCTATTGAACTGACGCTAACCTTAAAAATGTTAAAATTCCAAACTATCCTAATTTAAATACAAACTATCAAATCGGTAATAGGTGCCCAACTCAACCCCCACAGTGACTACCCACCCTGATGGGTGCCTGCCGCTGCCCCCGGACGGGTGGTCGAGCGGCCCTAAAAGTCGATGGAGGTGAGTGCACCTAAACCACACCAAACTGTAAATCACTACAGCTAACAATACAAACTACAACCTGCCGTTCTTTTCAGCTAAATAAATAGCCAACGATAAAACCAGCCAACAATTCAACGCCAAGGCACTCCGTGCCAGAACCTCTACCAACAGGGCGGGAGGGCGGGAAGGCAATTCAGCAGCAAGAGAGAGCAAACTGGCCTAGCATTCCCTATATATATTATCCCTCCCCTTTTTCCAAAGGCTGTACTTTCCTCACAGCTAGGTCCACCCCTCACAGGATGTTTAACTCTTTCCTTTCCTATGCAGTCAATTCTCTCTCCTGCTTGTCGCAAGGCATAGCGTATGAGTGTGCTTGGTGTGCTATGCAAAAATACACAGTGATAGTGATAATGATGATGACCAGCAGCACTACCTAGTAGCTTCTGATTGGCTGATTGTGCATTGACCGCTGTAGCCAGGAGTAATACCTCATTCATTAATATACTGTAGCTGCTAGATTATATGAAGCAGCTGCTTTCTATTTGCTTTACTATACAGCCATTTGGACTGCTGCAGGATAGAAAATTCCCATTTCATTGTTAGAGAGGAAATAAACAAATGTTTATTTATGTTTGTTTTAGTTTATTTTGCCCTTTTATTCGTATTCTATTAGATTTTATATGGTAAATGTGAATTCTGATTTATTATTAACACTATCAGATAGAGATGAGCAGTTGGGATTACCTCTATTCTGAATGCGCCAAACTTCCGGTATCCGAGTCAATCCGAGCCACGGCTCGTGGTTTCCCGCCAGGCTTGGATTCCAAAGCAGGGCAAATCATTCTCCCGGCATCCTCTTGCGGGTTTTGGATTCTATATAAGGGCACCGCGGGCAGTACTCAGCCCCATTTCACGCTGTTCCCAGGAACGCTGCTGTGTGCTGCACTGTGCCCTGCTGGTTCATGTGCCTGTGTCCATACTCCAGACTCCAGTGGCTGTGCTATGTCCACAGTGACAGTGACTCAATAAAAGTGGCTGTGCTATGTCCATACAAGTGGCTGTGCTCTGTGTCCAGACTCCATACAAGTGGCTGTGCTGTGTGTCCAGATTTCATACAAGTGGCTGTGCTGTGTCCATATAAAGTGGCTCTGCTGTGTCCATCCAGAAGTGGCTGTGCTGTGTCCATGCACAAGCTGTGTCCAGTCCCCAGTCTAATTCTGTCACACAGTGGTGCAGCACCGACTCTGCAGGCCATACCCCATCCAATGTGTTCACATATATGCACTTGTGTGTATTGTCAGTTGCAAAAATAGTTCCAAAGATAACAAAATAAAAAGTTAAAAATAGTAAAAAAAAATTGTGTATTGTTTGTACTGTTCTGTGCACTGCACCCCAGTATGCTGTACCTTAGGGTGCTTTGTTCACTTCACGTTAGCCCTTTCACTCAGTGTGAGCTAAGCTGACAGTATAAAAAATATATTGTATAATTTGTGTGTACTGTTCTGTGCGTGCTTCCTACCCCAGTTCACTCTGCACCTCTGTGCGCTTTGTTCACTTTACATAAGCCCTGTGACTCCACACAGTATGAGCTGAGCTGCCAGTTAAAAAAAGTACAAATAAGAAAATATATTGTATAATTTCTTTGTACTGTTCTGCACACTCTACCTCCCCCAGTATGCTCTGTACCTCTGTGTGTGTGCACAATAGTGGTTTGACTCCACACACTGTGAGCCTAGCTGCCAGTTGAAAAATATAATTTGTTTGTACTGTTCTGTGTACTCTAGCTATCTCAGTATGCTCTGTATCCCAGTGCGCTTTATTCACTTCACGTAAGCCCTGTAACTTAACACAGTGAGAGCCAAGCTTCTAGTTAAACATGGATAATGATCACTTTAGAGAAGAGCAGGAGCAGCAGCCAAATACTTTCGCTGCAGCTGCTGCAAACAGTCATGATTACAATATTAGTCCTTCAACATCATCTAAAGCCAATACTCAAGGGCATACAGGTTTTAAGTAAGGGCATCTAAAATAAAATAAAAAAAAACAATATTTAACAGGGTAAAGACAAAAATACTTCTATTAAAGGGAAAGTTTAGTGCAGAAAAACATTAAATTGACAACATGCCACTCACCACACATAGTGGCAAGGAAAGGCTCAGGCCTTGACCTTTATTTATGAGTGGTGATTCTGTGAGGCATCTTCTGCCTCTCATGATGATGCAAGGCCTTTTCACTCAGAGTCTACAAGATGTGTCAAAAAATTGAAAATCACTAAGGCAGTAGAACAAACTGTGTGTTCAGAACTGTCACACATCCTTGAGAAGAGTCTGAGAGTGTTCATGTTAGCTACAGTTTGTGTGAGTCTGGTACTCATAGATAAGCCTCTTTCACCTCCTCCCACCAATTCTTCACCATTTATACATGTGGGGAGCAGTATAAGTAAAGATGGTGATGAGGACATAATCAAAATTGACAATGGTTGTGTAGAACAGGATGAGAGGGATATGTGTTTACTACTACTCCTACTACTACTACTACTATCTGACATTGAGGATGTTGATTATGTTGTTTGTGTAAGTCAACCATCAGTGGCTGCAGTTCTTGCCCATGATTAAAAGATCGCCATTGTGATGCCTGGACATAAGATTCCAAAAGTCACCTCTTGGGTGTGGAATTTTTTTTACCCAAATCCTGACAAACTTTGTGAAGGCATCTGCTCCATTTGTAGGGCTAAAGTCAGTAGAGGTAGGGACGTTAATCATCTAGGCATCTCCTCCATGTTATGTAATTTGCAGTGAGTTCATGAAATTTATTTTACAAGATTATAATGTATTTACACCCTCATCATCAACCTTCTCATTAGTTATCAAAGGCACAGTAGTCCTTCCAAAATATTATTTTGTGGGGGCCCAAACAAACCAAGCACTTCAGCCACCAAAGTATCATTCCCTATTGCTGAAGTGTGTGGTTTGTTAAATTGCGCATGTCCTATTTAATATCTAACATACGGGTGAGTGGGAGAGCCCAAGAACAATTCCATCTTGCACCACTTTTCATTTCTGAAATGTTTTATCGATGTGCTATAAACTGCTCTGTGTTTATGCAGCTGCTCTGTTGCTTAGTATCCAGCCAGCTCACTGCAGCCTTTGGTCGAAACTGGATGAAAACAATACTGTGAGCTATGAGGAGATCAAAATTGACTGGAAATGAGTGGAAATTAATGTTATTGAAGTTATTAATACTGTAGTACCAAAAATGGACCAAATTATGTGATTTAAAAATTTTTGGCATTTTTTTAAAATAAATACAAAGCCAAATCTAATCACAGAGTTTAGTTAAAACCAAAACCAGCAAAAAAGGTCCGTCGCACATTTCTACTGTCACATACCTCCCAACTTTGAATTTCTATATAGAGGGACACACGCGCAGCGAAGGCGTGCGCGCTCCCAAAAAAAGGCGTGGTCTACTAAAAGGGGGCGTGGCTTTGTGGAGGACCCGAGATCGCGAGCCACGCCCCATTTTCGTCACTGAGGGGGCATGCCCAGCACTCTGTGAGCCGCTGGCATGCCTCCTCTCCCTCTGACTCCAGTGAATAGACACTGTGCGCATGCGCACAGCGTCTATTAACCGCTGCTCTGCTAAGCAGGGCAGCGAGTGCATAAACCTCCCAACTGCCCCCCCCCCACCGCGGGACACTGCAGCCCACGGGTGGGACAGTCCCCAAAAAACAGGACTGTCCCGCGAAAATCGGGACAGTTGGGAGGTATGCTGTCAACACACCATTGTCTTACATGTATTTACCACTAGTGTGCCAGCAGTCTCCAGGTGTGCCACCATAGAAGCAGAGCCAGGCCCGTCAGTGTTTTGCCGCTACTGAGGCCCTGGAACAATCAATACTGGTGGGTTTAGTGGTTGCAGAGCCAGTTCTAATTTTGGGCCTGGGCAGTATTGGACTCTTCTAGCTTTCTCAGATGTGGCTCAGGCATTACCAATGGAGAAGCTGCGACATGACATCCTAGGACATGCAACTGCACCATGCATCACCATTATATTTGAGTGTGCCTTGGCAATATTTATATCTTGTTCAGTGTGCCGCGAGTTGTAAAAGGTTGAAAATCTCTGCCCTAAGCTTTCTGCACATTGGTGGTCATTCCGAGTTGTTCGCTCGTTGCCGATTTTCGCTATATTGCGATTAGTCACTTAATGCGCATGCGCAAGGTTCGCAGAACGCATGCGCTTAGTTATTTTACACAAAAGTTAGGTATTTTACTCACGGCATAACGAGGAATTTTCATCGTTCTGGTGATCGTAGTGTGATTGACAGGAAGTGGGTGTTTCTGGGCGGAAACTGGCCGTTTTCTGGGCGTGTGCGAAAAAACGCTGGCATTTCTTGGGGAAAACGCGGGAGTGTCTGAAGAAACGGGGGAGTGTCTGGGCGAACGCTGGGTGTGTTTGTGACATCAAACCAGGAACGAAACTGACTGAACTGATCGCAATGGCTGAGTAAGTTTGGAGCTACTCAAACTGCTAAGAAATTTCTATTCGCAATTGTGCTAATCTTTCGTTCGCAATTCTGCTAAGCTAAGATACACTCCCAGAGGGCAGCGGCTTAGCGTGTGCAATGCTGCTAAAAGCAGCTAGCGAGCGAACAACTCGGAATGAGGGCCCTTATTGTAGCACATACATACATAATCTTGTTATCTGATGTAAGCAAGGCAAATATGCTAGGGAGGTACCGCTGGATGCATCTTGAGATGCATACAAAAGAACATACAGTATACATGCACATTTGCTTTTTCTTGTGTGTCGTCTTAATCTGTTTGGATTTGGGGTGCAACCTCTCCAGTACTTGGATGTGCTCCTTACGCTAAATCAGTAATTGTGAGTAATTTATTGTTTACACATTAATGGAGGTTGTACTTTTTCATACAGTTTGCATTTAATCAATTGTCCTGTGCAAAGAAAAAAAAGAAAAAATAATCACCTAAAATGACATAAAAATGCATGTTTGTAGTAGTGATGAGCGGGTTCAGTTCCTCGGAATCCGAACCCGCCGAACTTCACCTTTTTTTTACACGGGTCCGAGCGACTCGGATCCTCCCGCCTT
Source organism: Pseudophryne corroboree (assembly GCF_028390025.1). Classification (NCBI taxonomy): domain Eukaryota; kingdom Metazoa; phylum Chordata; class Amphibia; order Anura; family Myobatrachidae; genus Pseudophryne; species Pseudophryne corroboree. The sequence continues at coordinate 672,483,074 of NC_086444.1, forward strand.
GCTCGGTTAACCCGAGCGCGCCCGAACGTCATCATCCCGCTGTCGGATTCTCGCGAGACTCGGATTCTATATAAGGAGCCGCGCGTCGCCGCCATTTTTCACACGTGCATTGAGATTGATAGGGAGAGGACGTGGCTGGCGTCCTCTCTGTTGTATTGGGAAAAAAAAAACTGAGTGACTTAGTTTTAATTGTGGGGAGGATTGGGGACGGGGAGCAGCTGTTAGGGAGTACAGTGCAGGGTTTTGAGTTTAATCCGTTGTTTCTCTGCCTGAAAAAAAACGCTCCACCATATCTGTGCTCACTCAGTGTGCTGCACTGCTGCATGATATATCTGTGCTGAGTGCACTGCTCACACTGCTTAATTGTGGGGACTGGGGAGCAGTTATAGCAGGAGTACAGTGCACAGTTTTGCTGACAGTGACCACCAGTCCAGTATACGTTTGTCTGCCTGAAAAACACTGTGGTGTTTTTTTTTTTCTTTCTTCATGCTAGTTTGTTTAGCAGTCTGCTGACAGTGTCCACCAGGTCCGTTATACAGTATATTATATATATAATTAAGCACTAAGCAGCAGTACGGTAGGCCACGGCTGTACCTACCTCTGTGTCGTCAGTGCACTCGTCGCCCATAAGTATAAGTAATACTATACTATCCATCCATCTACATTGTATACCTGTGGTGTTTTATTTTTCTTTCTTCATAGTCATACTAGTTTGTTTAGCAGTCTGCTGACAGTGTCCACCAGGTCCGTTATACAGTATATCATATATATAAGCACTAAGCAGCAGTACGGTAGGCCACGGCTGTACCTACCTCTGTGTCGTCACTCGTCGTCCATAAGTATAAGTAATACTATACTATCCATCCATCTACATTGTATACCTGTGGTGTTTTTTTTTTCTTTCTTCATACTAGTTTAGCAGTCTGCTGACAGTGTCCACCAGGTCCGTTATACAGTATATCATATATATAAGCACTAAGCAGCAGTACGGTAGGCCACGGCTGTACCTACCTCTGTGTCGTCAGTGCACTCGTCGTCCATAAGTATAAGTAATACTATACTATCCATCCATCTACATTGTATACCTGTGGTGTTTTTTTTTTCTTTCTTCATACTAGTTTGTTTAGCAGTCTGCTGACAGTGTCCACCAGGTCCGTTATACAGTATATCATATATATAAGCACTAAGCAGCAGTACGGTAGGCCACGGCTGTACCTACCTCTGTGTCGTCACTCGTCGTCCATTGTATACCTGTGGTGGCTTTTAGTTGTGCGCAAAATATGGAGAACAAAAATGTGGAGGTTAAAAAAATAGGGAAAGATCAAGATCCACTTCCACCTCGTGATGAAGCTGCTGCCACTAGTCATGGCCGAGACGATGAAATGCCATCAACGTCATCTGCCAAGGCCGACGCCCAATGTCATAGTACAGAGCATGTAAAATCCAAAACACAAAAGATCAGTAAAAAAATGACCCAAAAATCAAAATTAAAAGCATCTGAGGAGAAGCGTAAACTTGCCAATATGCCATTTACGACACGGAGTGGCAAGGAACGGCTGAGGCCCTGGCCTATGTTCATGGCTAGTGGTTCAGCTTCACATGAGGATGGAAGCACTCATCCTCTCGCTAGAAAAAAGAAAAGACTTGCGGCAAAAGCACAGCAAAGAACTGTGCATTCTTCGAAATCACAAATCCCAAAGGAGAGTCCAATTGTGTCGGTTGCGATGCCTGACCTTCCCAACACTGGACAGGAAGAGCTTGCGCCTTCCACCATTTGCACGCCCCCTGCAAGTGTTGAAAGGAGCACCCGCAGTCCAGTTCCTGATAGTGAAATTGAAGATGTCAGTGTTGAAGTACACCAGGATGAGGATATGGGTGTTGCTTGGGCTGGGGAGGAAATTGACAAGGAGGATTCTGATGGTGAGGTGGTTTGTTTAAGTCAGGCACCCGGGGAGACACCTGTTGTCCGTGGGAGGAATATGGCCATTGACATGCCTGGTGAAAATACCAAAAAAATCAGCTCTTCAGTGTGGAAGTATTTCAACAGAAATGCGGACAACAGGTGTCAAGCCGTGTGATGCCTTTGTCAAGCTGTAATAAGTAAGGGTAAGGACGTTAACCACCTCGGAACATCCTCCCTTATACGTCACCTGCAGCGCATTCATAATAAGTCAGTGACAAGTTCAAAAACTTTGGGCGACAGCGGAAGCAGTCCACTGACCAGTAAATCCCATCCTCTTGTAACCAAGCTCGCGCAAACCACACCACCAACTCCCTCAGTGTCAATTTCCTCCTTCCCCAGGAAAGCCAATAGTCCTGCAGGCCATGTCACTGGCAAGTCTGACGAGTCCTCTCCTGCCTGGGATTCCTCCGATGCATCCTTGAGTGTAATGCCTACTGCTGCTGGCGCTGCTGTTGTTGCTGCTGGGAGTCGATCGTCATCCCAGAGGGGAAGTCGGAAGACCACTTGTACTACTTCCAGTAAGCAATTGACTGTCCAACAGTCCTTTGCGAGGAAGATGAAATATCACAGCAGTCATCCTGCTGCAAAGCGGATAACTGAGGCCTTGACAACTATGTTGGTGTTAGACGTGCGTCCGGTATCCGCCGTTAGTTCACAGGGAACTAGACAATTTATTGAGGCAGTGTGCCCCCGTTACCAAATACCATCTAGGTTCCACTTCTCTAGGCAGGCGATACCGAGAATGTACACGGACGTCAGAAAAAGACTCACCAGTGTCCTAAAAAATGCAGTTGTACCCAATGTCCACTTAACCACGGACATGTGGACAAGTGGAGCAGGGCAGACTCAGGACTACTTGACTGTGACAGCCCACTGGGTAGATGTATTGCCTCCCGCTGCAAGAACAGCAGCGGCGGCACCAGTAGCAGGATCTCGCAAATGCCAACTCGTTCCTAGGCAGGCTACGCTTTGTATCACCGCTTTCCAGAATACGCACACAGCTGAAAACCTCTTACGGCAACTGAGGAAGATCATCGCAGAATGGCTTACCCCAATTGGACTCTCCTGGGGATTTGTGACATCGGACAACGCCAGCAATATTGTGCGCGCATTACATGTGGGCAAATTCCAGCACGTCCCATGTTTTGCACATACCTTGAATTTGGTGGTGCAGAATTATTTAAAAAATGACAGGGGCGTACAAGAGATGCTGTCGGTGGCCAGAAGAATTGCGGGCCACTTTCGGCGTGCAGGCACCGCGTACAGAAGACTGGAGCACCACCAAAAAAAAACGAACCTGCCCTGCCATCATCTGAAGCAAGAGGTGGTAACGAGGTGGAATTCAACCCTCTATATGCTTCAGAGGATGGAGGAGCAGCAAAAGGCCATTCAAGCCTATACATCTGGCCACGATATAGGCAAAGGAGGTGGAATGCACCTGTCTCAAGCGCAGTGGAGAATGATTTCAACGTTGTGCAAGGTTCTGCTGCCCTTTGAACTTGCCACACGTGAAGTCAGTTCAGACACTGCCAGCCTGAGTCAGGTCATTCCCCTCATCAGGCTTTTGCAGAAGAAGCTGGAGGCATTGAAGGAGGAGCTAAAACAGAGTGATTCCGCTAGGCATGTGGGACTTGTGGATGGAGCCCTTCATTCGCTTAACCAGGATTCACGTGTGGTCAATCTGTTGAAATCAGAGCACTACATTTTGGCCACCGTGCTCAATCCTAGATTTAAAACCTACGTTGGATCTCTCTTTCCGGCAGACACAAGTCTGCAGGGGTTCAAAGAACTGCTGGTGAGAAAATTGTCAAGTCAAGCGGAACGCGACCTGTCAACATCTCCTCCTTCACATTCTCCCGCAACTGGGGGTGCGAAGAAAAGGCTACGAATTCCGATGGCGGTGATGCAGGGCAGTCTGGAGCGACTGCTGATGCTGACATCTGGTCCGGACTGAAGGACCTGCCAACGATTACTGACATGTCATCTACTGTCACTGCATATGATTCTCTCACCATTGAACGAATGGTGGAGGATTATATGAGTGACCGCATCCAAGTAGGCACGTCAGACAGTCCGTACGTATACTGGCAGGGAAAAGAGGCAATTTGGAGGCCCTTGCACAAACTGGCTTTATTCTACCTAAGTTGCCCTCCCTCCAGTGTGTACTCCGAAAGAGTGTTTAGTGCCGCCGCTCACCTTGTCAGCAATCGGCGTACGAGGTTACTTCCAGAAAATGTGGAGAAGATGATGTTCATTAAAATGAATTATAATCAATTACTCCATGGAGACATTCACCAGCAGCAATTGCCTCCACAAAGTACACGGGGATCTGAGATGGTGGATTCCAGTGGGGACGAATTAATAATCTGTGAGGAGGGGGATGTACACAGTGAAAGGGGTGATGAATCGGACGATGATGATGAGGTGGACATCTTGCCTCTGTAGAGCCAGTTTGTGCAAGGAGAGATTGATTGCTTTTTTTTTGGTGGGGGCCCAAACCAACCAGTCATTTCAGTCACAGTCGTGTGGCAGACCCTGTCGCTGAAATGATGGGTTGGTTAAAGTGTGCATGTCCTGTTTATACAACATAAGGGTGGGTGGGAGGGCCCAAGGACAATTCCATCTTGCACCTCTTTTTTCTTTCATTTTTCTTTGCGTCATGTGCTGTTTGGGGAGTATTTTTTAGAAGGGCCATCCTGCCTGACACTGCAGTGCCACTCCTAGATGGGCCAGGTGTTTGTGTCGGCCACTTGGGTCGCTTATCTTACTCACACAGCTACCTCATTGCGCCACTTTTTTTTCTTCTTTGCGTCATGTGCTGTTTGGGGAGTATTTTTTGGAAGGGCCATCCTGCCTGACACTGCAGTGCCACTCCTAGATGGGCCAGGTGTTTGTATCGGCCACTTGTGTCGCTTAGCTTAGCCATCCAGCGACCTCGGTGCAAATTTTAGGACCAAAAATAATATTGTGAGGTGTGAGGTGTTCAGGATAGACTGAAAATGAGTGGAAATTATGGTTATTGAGGTTAATAATACTATGGGATCAAAATGACCCCCAAATTCTTTGATTTAAGCTGTTTTTTAGGGTTTTTTGTAAAAAACACCCGAATCCAAAACACACCCGAATCCGACAAAAAAAATTCGGTGAGGTTTTGCCAAAACGCGTTCGAACCCAAAACATGGCCACGGAACCGAACCCAAAACCAAAACACAAAACCCGAAATATTTCAGGTGCACATCCCTAGTTTTTAGACGCATGTGACTGTCTGCTATGCTCTTAGGTTTCTTAAAGACCAATATAGTAACTCTGAATTATGTCATTTTTTAAATAAAGGTTTAATGGGTTTAATGCACCTTTATTGCACTATTTAACATATGAAAACCATAGCACATTTAATTAATTAATTAATTAATTCACTCATTCATTAATTATAATATTAATAGCATATTAGACACTTTTATAATACTACTATGAATACACTTTAAAGCTGCAGGGAACATTTGTGAAAACTGCTGCACAGGTAAGAGTGAGGGGACAGAGTTTTGGAGAGAGATAAAGTGGATGAAGATAAAGTACCAGCCAATCAGCTCATAAATGTCATTTTTTTGAACACAGCCTGTAACATGGCAGTTAGGAGCTGATTGGATTATACTTTATCTCTCTTCACTTTATCTTAGTACATCTACCCCTTAAATGTTTTACATCATTTAATAATGTTCATAAAAATCCTGAGATACACTACAATTATTACTAGTGATGTGCACCGGAAATTTTTCGGGTTTTGTGTTATGGTTTTGGATTCGGTTCCGCAGCTGTGTTTTGGATTCGGACGCGTTTTGGAAAAACCTACCTGAAAATTTTTTGTCGGATTCGGGTGTGTTTTGGATTCGGGTGTTTTTTTACAAAAAAACATCAAAAACAGCTTAAATCATAGAATTTGGGGGTCATTTTGATCCCATAGTATTATTAACCTCAATAACCATAATTTCCACTCATTTCCAGTCTATTCTGAACACCTCACACCTCACAATATTATTTTTAGTCCTAAAATTTGCACCGAGGTCGCTGGATGACTAAGCTAAGCGACCCAAGTTGCCGACACAAACACCTGGCCCATCTAGGAGTGGCACTGCAGTGTCAGACAGGATGGCAGATTTAAAAAATAGTCCCCAAACAGCACATGATGCAAAGAAAAAAAGAGGTGCACCAAGGTCATGGATGGCTAAGCTAAGCGACCCAAGTGGCCGACGTGTGGCAAGTTCAAAGGGTTGCAGAACCTTGCACAACGTTGAAATCATTCTCCACTGCACTTGAGTCAGGTGCATTCCCCCTCCTTTGCCTATATCATAGGCAGCTGTATAGGCTTGAATGGCCTTTTGCTGCTCCTCCATCCTCTGAAGCATATAGAGGGTTGAATTCCACCTCGTTACCACCTCTTGCTTCAGATGATGGCGGGGCAGGTTCAGGAGTGTTTGCTGGTGCACCAGTCTTCGGCAGGCGGTGGCTGAATGCCGAAAGTGGCCCGCAATTCTTCGGGCCACCGACAGCATCTCTTGCACGCCCCTGTCGTTTTTTAAATAATTCTGCACCACCAAATTCAATGTATGTGCAAAACATGGGATGTGCTGGAATTTGCCCACATGTAATGCACGCACAATATTGGTGGCGTTGTCCAATTGGGGTAAGCCATTCTGCGATGATGGTCCTCAGTTTCCGTAAGAGGTTGTCAGCTGTGTGCCTCTTCTGGAAAGCGGTGATACAAAGCGTAGCCTGCCTAGGAACGAGTTGGCGTTTGCGAGATGCTGCTACTGGTGCTGCCGCTGCTGTTCGGTATCGCCTGCCTAGAGAAGTGGAACCTAGATGGTATTTGGTACCGGGGACACACTAACTCAATACATTTTCTAATTCCCTGTGAATTAACGGTGGATACCGGACACACGTTTAACACCACCCAGGATGCCAAGGCCTGAGTTATCTGCTTTGCAGCAGAATGAATGCTGTGATATTTCATCTTCCTCGCAAAGGACTGTTGGACAGTCAATTGCTTACTGGAAGTAGTACAAGTAGTCTTCCGACTTCCCCTCTGGGATGAGGATCGACTCCCAGCAGCAACAACAGCAGCACCAGCAGCAGTAGGCGTTACACTCAAGGATGCATCGGAGGAATCCCAGGCAGGAGGGCACTCGTCAGACTTGACAGTAACATGGCCTGCAGGACTATTGACACTGAGGGAGTTGGTGGTGTGGTTTGCAGGAGCTTGGTTACAAGAGGAAGGGATTTAGTTGTCAGTGGACTGCTTCCGCTGTCACCCAAAGTTTTTGAACTTGTCAATGACTTCTGATGAATGTGCTCCAGGTGACGTATAAGGGAGGATGTTCCTAGGTGGTTAACGTCCTTACCCCTACTTATTACAGCTTGACAAAGGCAACACACGGCTTGACAAATGTTGTCCGCATTTCTGTTAAAATAATTCCACACTGACTAGGTGATTTTTTTTGTAATTTGACCAGGCATGTCAATGGCCATATTCGTCCCACGGACAAAAGGTGTCTCCCTGGGTGCCTGACTTAAACAAACCACCTCACTATCAGAATCCTCCTTGTCAATTTCCTCCTCAGCGCCAGCAACACCCATATCCTCATCCTGGTGTACTTCAACAGTGACATCTTCAATTTGACCATCAGCAACTGGACTGCGGGTGCTCCTTCCAGCACTTGCAGGGGGCGTGCAAATGGTGGAAGGCGCCACCTCTTCCCATCCAGTGTTGGGAAGGTCAGGCATCGCAACCGACACAACTGGACTCTCCTTGGGGATTTGTGATATAGAAGAACGCACAGTTCTTTGCTGTGCTTTTGCCAGCTTAAGTATTTTCATTTTTCTAGCGAGAGGATGAGTGCTTCCATCCTCATGTGAATCTGAACCACTAGCCATGAACATAGGCCAGGGCCTCAGCCATTCCTTGCCACTCCGTGTCGTAAATGGCATATTGGCAAGTTTACGCTTCTCATCAGGCGCTTTTAATTTTGATTTTTGGGTCATTTTACTGAACTTTTGTTTTTTGGATTTTACATGCTCTCTACTATGACATTGGGCATCGGCCTTGGCAGACGACGTTGATGGCATTTCATCGTCTCGGCCATGACTAGTGGCAGCAGCTTCAGCACGAGGTGGAAGTGGATATTGATCTTTCCCTATTTTTACCCTCCACATTTTTGCTCTCCATTTTTTTGTGTGGAATTATATGCCAGTAATATATCAATAGCAATGGCCTACTGTACCGTACTGCTATATATACTAGTGGTCACAGCAAAATTCTGCACTGTCCTCCTACTATATATACTGTGCACAACTAAAATGCAGCACAGGTATGGATGGATAGTATACTTGACGAAAAAGAGGTAGGTAGAGCAGTGGACTACTGTACCGTACTGCTATATATATACTGGTGGTCACAGCAAAATTCTGCACTGTCCTCCTACTATATATACTGAGCACAACTAAAATGCAGCACAGGTATGGATGGATAGTATACTTGACAACACAGAGGTAGGTAGAGCAGTGGACTACTGTACCGTACTGCTATATATATACTGGTGGTCACAGCAAAATTCTGCACTGTCCTCCTACTATATATACTGCGCATAACTAAAATGCAGCACAGGTATGGATGGATAGTATACTTGACGACACAGAGGTAGGTAGAGCAGTGGACTACTGTACCGTACTGCTATATATATATATATATATATATATATATATACTGGTGGTCACAGCAAAATTCTGCCCTGTCCTCCTACTATATATACTGTGCACAACTAAAATGCATCACAGGTATGGATGGATAGTATACTTGATGACACAGAGGTAGGTAGAGCAGTAGACTACTGTACCGTACTGCTATATATATACTGGTGGTCACAGCAAAATTCTGCGCTGTCCTCCTACTATATATACTGTGCACAACTAAAAATGCAGCACAGGTATGGATGGATAGTATGCTTGAGGACACAGAGGAAGGTAGAGCAGTGGACTACTGTACCGTACTGCTATATATATACTGGTGGTCACAGCAAAATTCTGCACTGTCCTCCTACTATATATACTGCGCACAACTAAAATGCAGCACAGGTATGGATGAATAGTATACTTGACGACACTGAGGTAGGTAGAGCAGTGGATTACTGTACCGTACTGCTATATATATACTGGTGGTCACAGCAAAATTCTGCACTGTCCTCCTACTATATATACTGCGCACAACTAAAATGTAGCACAGGTATGGATGGATAGTATACTTGATGACACATAGGTAGGTAGAGCAGTGGACTACTATACCGTACTGCTATATATATATACTGGTGGTCATAGCAAAATTCTGCACTGTCCTCCTACTATATATACTGCTCACAACGAAAAATGCAGCACAGGTATGGATGGATAGTATACTTGACGACACAGAGGAAGGTAGAGCAGTGGACTACTGTACCGTACTGCTATATATATACTGGTGGTCACAGCAAAATTCTGCACTGTCCTCCTATATATACTGCGCACAACTAAAATGCAGCACAGGTATGGATGGATAGTATACTTGACGACACAGAGGTAGGTAAACCAGTGGACTACTGTACCATACGGCTATACATATATTGGTGGTCACAGCAAAATTCTGCACTGTACTCCTACTATATATACTGCGCACAACTAAAATGCAGCACAGGTATGGATGGATAGTATACTTGACGACACAGAGGTAGGTAGAGCAGTGGACTACTGTACCGTACTGCTATATATATATACTGGTGGTCACAGCAAAATTCTGAACTGTCCTCCTACTATATGTACTGCGCACAAGTAAAATGCAGCACAGGTATGGATGGATAGTATACTTGACGACACAGAGGTAGGTAGAGCAGTGGACTACTGTACCGTACTGCTATATATATATACTGGTGGTCACAGCAAAATTCTGCACTGTCCTCCTACTATATATACTGCGTACAACTAAAATGCAGCACAAGTATGGATGGATAGTATACTTGACGACACAGAGGTAGGTAGAGCAGTGGACTACTGTACCATACTGCTATATATATACTGGTGGTCACAGTTAAATTCTGCACTGTCCTCCTACTATATATACTGCGCACAACTAAAATGCAGCACAGGTAAGGATGGATACTATACTTGATGACACAGAGGTAGATAGAGCAGTGGACTACCGTACCGTACTGCTATATAATACTGGTGGTCAGCAAAATTCTGCACTGTCCTCCTACTATATACTACAATGCAGCACAGATATGGAGCGTTTTTCAGGCAGAGAACGTAGATATTTTCAGTACACTGAGCACAGATATGTGCAAGCACACTGAGCACAGATATTTGCAGCACACTGAGCACAGATATTTGCAGCCCACTGAACACAGAAACTGAGAGAATGCTGCACGTCCTCTCGCTATCATCTCCAATGCACGAGTGAAAATGGCGGCGACGCGCGGCTCCTTATATAGAATACGAATCTCGCGAGAATCCAACAGCAGGATGATGACGTTCGGGCGTGCTCGAGTTAACCGAGCAAGGTGGGAGGATCCGAGTCTGCCTCTGACCCGTATAAAATGGGTGAAGTTCGGGGGGGTTCGGATCTCGAGGAACCGAACCCGCTCATCACTAATTATTACAGTTTTATTATACTTTTTATATTCTACTCCTCTCTCTCTTCCTATCACTGCACATCCAGTATAGCTTCAAAGCAATACTTAGCCTGTAGATGTCGCTATACTGCAACACCCCCTAACAGCTGAGGCCCAGTCCGTTAAACCCATTTTCTAAATAACTTGTGATGTCTTTTCGCAGGTATAGACTTAGGGGGTAATTCTGAGTTGATCGCAGCAGGAACTTTGTTAGCAGTTGGGCAAACCCATGTGCACTGCAGGGGAGGCAGATATAACATTATTAGCTGCCTCTATTAGCAGAATAGCGATCAGGCTAAAAATGGGCGAATCTGTGCATGCGTATTTTCACACAAAACTATGTAATTTTACACAGGTCCGAGCGACGCTTTTCAGTCTCTCTGCTGATCAGTGAGTGATTGACAGGAAGTGGGTGTTTCTGGGAGGTAACTGAGCGTTTTCCGGGAGTGTGCTAAAAAACGCAGGCGTGTCAGGCTAAAACGCAGGAGTGGCTGGAGAAACGGGGGAGTGGCTGGCCGAACGCAGGGCGTGTTTGTGACGTCAAACCAGGAAATAAACGGACTGAGGTGATCGCTATCTAGAAGTAGGTCTGGATCTAAAAAGGGGAAATTTTTAATAACAGAACTGCTAATCTTTCGTTCGCAATTCTGCTAAGCTAAGATACACTCCTAGAGGGCGGTGGCATAGCGTGTGCAATGCTGCTAAAAGCAGCTAGCGAGCGATCAACTCGGAATGAGGGCCATTGGCCCATAGCTGCTTTTAGCAATGTCAATCACTCACCGATCAGCAGAGCGACTGAAAAGCGTCGCTCGGACCTGTGTAAAATTGCATAGTTTTGTGTGAAAATACTTAGCGCATGCGCAGATTCGCCCATTTTTAGCCTGATCGCTATTCTGCTAAAAACGGCCGAGAGAGAACAACTCGGAATGACCACCATAGTCCGGTGCTAAACATGTAATGCGGTGCTATACGTGTAATGTGGTGCTATTCATGTAATAATGTGGTGGCTATGTATGTAATCAGGGGCCGATTGGCCACTGGGACAGATTCCATTGCGCCGTTCTTTTGTCTGTGTTTCACTACTTGTGTGTGCTTCCTCCCTGTACTGTGCTGTATGTAGTGTGTGCTCCCCCTCCCTGTACTTTGAAACATATAAGGTTAAAAAAAGGGGTTTGTAGAATGACAAAGCAATAAAATCAGAAGTAGATTAAAGGCATGACTGCAGTGTCAGTAGATACTGAAAGTGGGCATATCAGTCCTTTTATATTCAGATGTATGGATGTACATCAGGGAGGGGCGTTGTAGCAGCATATGCATAAAGTTGCAGGTAAACATAGCATAACGTAAAGCAAAGGAAGCCCTAACTGTGTCTATCTCAGACTCAGGACCTCTGAGGAGTGACGCCGCCCTCTGGACAGGCCCCTCCCCCTCAACAGACTCCGCCTCCATTAGGGCGGGTTCATAAATTTTCCGGGCTGGTGTTCGATCCCAATCCACCCCTGGGTGCTAACAATAGTGACTGACTGGCAGAACTGACTGGCTGAATCAATGTAAAAGGTGAGAGTGCTGTGCAGTGTCAGTAACACTGCACACCCACTGCACTGCACAGCACTGTCACCTTTTACATTGATTCAGCGTCCAGACATTACCCTCCGCCAGGGACGGATCAAGACTAGTCTTTTAGGGAAGGTGGTTTAAAAATTAATACAGATTCCCCCTCTCTCTATTCATTACTCCTCCCACTTCCAGTCCTGCCCCTCCCATTTTTTAGACTGTGATGTCATCCCCCGAAGGCAAGAACAGGGCCGCCTCACCTGTAGCTCCCAGTCAGTCAGAAGGACGCTGAGTTAGAAGGGCATTGGGAGGAGCAGGGCATGCTGGAACTTACAGTTCCACCGCACTTGAAAAACTATAGGGTACAAAGGCTTGCATTAGATATCTTACATAAAACCCAAAGACGTGTCTGCAAGTTTTATCAATAAAAATAGTGTATTCCTAAGGCTTCCTGTATGCAACACCTGCCCACCTCAGATAATGCAGTGTCATATAACCTGGCTGCTCATTAATGTACTGCCTTGATACAAACAATATGCCAAAAGTTCCCATAGCATTATTTCTGAGAATGTAAGATGCATAGAACACATACCTGATAAATAACTTTACAGGATAATTAAACAGTGGAAGTGAGTGCAACTGAAGCTTCTCTTAATGCAGTTCACGATCTGTACCCCTGCCATGTCACACTGCCTACCAACACAAAGTGCAGTAACATTAACAGGACACTGCTACAACACTGTACTGTTATTCAGAATAGAGATGTCTGACAGTACATAATATGTACATGTCATCTGACTAGTCCCAGAAGCAGCCTCCCTTTGTCCCTCCTCCTTGTCCTCCTCCGGCCCGACGGCATCCTCTTAATCACAGCGATTGAGCAGCAGCACGCTAAAGAGTCAGAATGACTCATTACAAAGTTCCCGGCTGGCCGCGGGTCCCTTCACTTCAGACGCACTGACATTGCAGCTCACTCCCGTGCCCAGAGCTGCAGCAACAAAAAGTTCCTAAGTGGGAGTAGCTGTATCTACAAGTTAGGGGGGCGTTCGCCCCAATCCCCCCCTCCCCCCCCTAAATCCGGCCCTGCCCTCCACGATATCACCCACTCTAACCGTTACATTAGCCATCTCGGGGCTTCCAGGCCGGCAGCCCAGGTGCTGTGTTGCGGAGTCAGGGCCTCTGGGGATCTGTGCGCGGCTGTGGCGGGGAGGCACTTCTGTGACATCTCGCGCAGAGGAGGCTCCGGGGCTCAGAGAGTATGCGGCCCAGGGAGGGCTATGAAAGCCTTCCGCTGCGCCGCTTTCATACACATCTATGCTGGTGGCTGCAGTAGCTTTTGTCCCACCTGCGCCGTGGCTAGGGAGTGGGAATTGTTGATGCCGGAGGGGGCAGGTGGACTGGCAGCAGGACATAGGATGCTGCAGTAAAAGGATGTTTTTTTTTCCCTATCTACAGAGACTTGCTGCAGATGCAGTGGCACATCCTCCAAGTGTACCTTTTTGGCAGGTACAGTACCTTTTTTGTATGGTCTGTACCGATTTTTGGCTCTCCAAACTTCCATTGAAAGTATAGGAAAAGGGGCGTGACCACGCCACTTTACCCGTGGCTATGCCCCCTTTTAGAATTTGTAGCGATTTTTATGCGTAAATTGTTGGAGGGCAGAGGCGGATTGGACTACAGGGAAGATTCCCGGTGGGCCGACGCACCCGCGGGGCCTGTTTTGTTTGAGGACATGTGGTCCTATTTATAGACATAATGAATAAGATGCCAACAATTGGCATATATGAAAATGACTTTGCCACTTTGCCTGTGATTGCAGATGATCTAGTGTATGCTCTGTCTGCCTACTTGGCTGACATATAAGATTGAGTGAATAGTGATTGGGATACGGTTGGTGTAATAAGCAAGAAAATATATCTTTCTAAAGAATTATATAGTTTCCTAAATTCTAAAGGTGTATCATATAACGTGCTCATAATATGTAATTTTATTTCTTTTTAACTTCCCCTTGATGCTGGACATCCCCACTATCTGGAAAGTCTTGGGGGGAGGGTGCTGCTGCCATGGCTCATGGCTAGACCTTACACCTCTGGTGCTGCCCAAGTGGGGCCACTAGTACAAATTTTTTCAGGGCCGCTTTTTGTTCCCAATCCGCCCCTGTTGGAGGTTATGTTGTTGCAGATGCAGTGGGCCTATTTTGGGGTGTGGACCTGGAGCTGCTGCTCTCAGTCCCATTGTTATAATCCTGCTCTGGGAACACACAGCAGCCAAAGGGCAGAGCCTCCCATTGGATGTAACCTGTGTGGGAGGGCGTTTCTTGCCCAATCAGCTGTGGACTGGGTGTGATAGACCTGCTGCTAACCCAATGAGAGCTCCCAGCCACGCCCAGTATTAGTCACACAGTCACTGAGTCACAGATCTGGGCTATTACATAGGAGATTGTGCATGGACTCTCCAGCTACTTTTGTGCATCTACTGACTTTCCTTTGTGAAGGATGATATATATCTGTTTAGTGTTGAATTTCTCTCCAATATATACTGTAAGTCTATCATCCCTTAGACATATAGATGTACACACACATCGCCAGAGCGACTTGCCATGGCCTGGTGCAACTATTAGCACCAGCGACAAGGTAATGTATTGCCTATGGACTGCAGGCACGAATATCCGCATGTGAATACGCACCGCAAAAATGTAGTCATGGGTGCGAATAGCCACGCAATAGATGAGCGTGGCTATATCTGTACCTCACAACATTTGAAAGGGAAGAATCAGGACTTCATGGGCACTCCTTCTATAGAGGCATGAAAAGGCGGTATGGCCGCAAGTCACATCCCTGTTGTGTGTCACATTGGATGCTGGGCCTGGGGTAGTTCTGGGGAGGGGGAGGGGGGGGGGGAGAATGGTGACAGACCCCAGACCCTTCCAACAAGCCGGGTCTGGATAATTAGTACACCTCCCGTCCTCTGCGCTCCTGACCGTGTCACGTCCACATTGTGCTTTACACTAGTGTTATGCTAGTCCTTTTTGAGCTGATGGGCTTTCCCCTCCTGTCACTTTACTGTTAAAACAGAGCAGCAGGTTAGAGGCTGGCTTCCCAGACTCCCCACTTCCTTACACCAATTGGACACTTGGGCCGTCAGGTGGGATGGCAGGACGGTGCACAATACTGTAAGTGGGACTGTCCCACCAAAATTGGGATGGTTGGAAAGTATGCCTTACAGAAGGACTCCAACAAATGGTATGCTATTACATTTAGTCAACCTGTCTTTTCTTAGTTCCTGCTACTGAGTAGCATAGTCGGATAAGTAATAATTACGTTTTCTTCACACAGTACTTTACTGCTAATTTGTTTAATTGCTTTATTCCAGGCAAAATCAGATATACAGTCAATTATGTGGGCAGAAACATCACATTAAATATGACACATTAAAGCAATTAGTTTGTTAAAAGTTTATATGAAATAAACATCGGGTAATCCTGAATTAAATAAACAATGTCTTAGATATCATGATTCAATGTCTCATTCAACATGCAATGTCATTTCTAATATCAGGGCTCTAATGGCTATTTTATCGTGCAGAACTAATACTAGTAGAAATCCAATCTCACATATCGTCTATACAGTAGTAGATTATAAAATCATTCTTCCTTCATGTTTAATGATAGTAAATTCGACCCATATCTAACGTTGTCACTATAAGAATTTTAGATGTTGAATTTCCTTAATAGCTAAAATTGTGTCTTCAGAGGTCCATGCTTGGGACAGGTTAATAACTGTCTGAATACAAGGGAAATGTAAGTAATTTTACAGGCCTGTCGAGTCTATATATATATATATATATATATCAATAGAAGAATTGGCGCCAGGGGGTCGCATCAACTCCCACTATTCCAACCCCTAATTGGTTAATACTTTTTTTTTTAAATTATCTTTTAATTATTTTTTTAAAAAGTATTAACCAATTAGGGGTTGGAATAGTGGGAGTTGATGCGACCCCCTGGCGCCAATTCTTCTATTGGTGGTCATTCCGAGTTGTTCGCTTGGTAATTTTCTTCGCATCGCAGCGATTTTCCGCTAATTGCGCATGCGCAATGTTCGCACTGCGATTGCGCCAAGTAAATTTGCTATGCAGTTAGGAATTTTACTCATGGCATTACGAGGTTTTTTCTTCGTTCTGGTGATCGTAATGTGATTGACAGGAAGTGGGTGTTTCTGGGCTGAATCCGGCCGTTTTATGGGTTTGTGTGAAAAAACGCTGCCGTTTCTGGGAAAAACGCTGGAGTGTCTGAAGAAATGGGGGAGTGTCTGGGCGAACGCTGGGAGTGTTTGTGACGTCAAACCAGGAACGAAACTGACTGAACTGATCGCAGTTGCCGAGTAAGTGTGGAGCTACTCAGAAACTGCTAAGAAGTGTCTATTCGCAATTCTGCTAATCTTTCGTTCGCAATTTTACTATGCTAAGATTCACTCCCAGTAGGCGGCGGCTTAGCGTGTGCAAAGGTGCTAAAAGCAGCTAGCGAGCGAACAACTCGGAATGACCACCATTGTTGTATATTCCTTATTTCCAGTCCCTTCTAACAGGGGACTTAGTTGAATCAGGCTGCCTATATATGCCGAGGTATAAAGTTGCACGAATTCAGTAACTCTGTAAACATGCTGTGCTATCTTTAAAATAGCTCTGATCATTTTACGTCACAGTAACGTTTATTAGAAGCTAGGCTGTGGAAGAGAAGGAGGTTCTTGGAATTAAAAGAACTAAATACCTTCTATGGGTGGGGCATTTGAACTGTCTTTGCTCCAAGAACTGCTGTACAGACAAGTGCACACATTTTATACAGAATATTGAGATAGTGTTATTCTATAGTTATTATACCATTAACTGTTTCCCTGGACCAACAAACTCCAATAAAATATATGGAAGCAGTGTTCATTTAGAAAACATGCAATGTACACAATATATATATATATATATATATATATATATATATATATTGTACATGTAGAATTTTAGTTGGAACGCAGCACATCAAAAAATCTTGAAAAAACAGAAAATTGTGTAATTCCACATTTTGAAAAATGTAAGAAGCAGCAATGTAACATAATGCTCACCCTCTTACAGTACATTCAGCTCTGCCCCTTCCAGTTCCGCTCACTATGCAGCAATGTGCCCTATTCACCGATTCTCCACCAAATCCTGCTCACCTTGCAGTTCTGCACCCCACACTGCTCCTTCCAGTCTCATTTCATTCTACCTGTTCACCCTGCTCCTCAATCACCTCCGCTCCCTGAGGGGCCCTGATAGATAATCATTACCATCCTCCAGTGTCGGACTGGAGCATGAAGAGCCCACCGGGAGAATGATGTGGTAGGGGCCCATGCACACGGGTGTGTCCAGCATCCAGTGGGGGTGTGGATAGCTACCACAGAGGTTTATACTGCACATGCCTATGGTGCATTTTCTACAGTATATTGCTGTAGTTAACTATTACAGTGTATATGGTCTGGGCCCCTTTATAGATATAGTAAATACTGCTAGTGCATTCATGATAGTGTGCCAGATTAACAGCAGTAATACACTCTAGAAAGTAGACCATAGTCCTGTGCAGCATAATGTAACATAAATATAATGTATATTTCTTGTGCACAGTTTGGAATCTGATCACTAGAGGAGAAGGTGGGTCCACAGGCAGTGGGGCCCACTAGGGGTTTCCCCTGTATCCCTGTGGGCCAGTCCAACCCTGCCATCCTCTCAATGTAAGATGTTATGTTAACAAGCACATCATGTGTGTACAGTAGTAGCAGTCTACTACTATGATGACTATCCTCCAGCAGTTATCTCTATACAAGGGATGACTGCTGGGTACCTATTAAATTACTTTTCACATATAACTTGCTTTAAGTGTTCACATGCGCTAACTGCAATATATATGTATTACATTTAATATACATTGTGAGTGTCAGTTCAGGTGAGCCAGGCTAAGGGTGTTGCGCCTGGCTAATTACACCTCTATTAAATCACTCACTCTTGCTGAGCACAGAGGTGATGATGCATACATTGGCACTAGGTCTGTGATAGAGTGTACCTTTTGGACTTTTGAAATGCAGTTTCAAGTTTCTTGATAGATCTGGTTGTTTGGTTTTTATGGCCCTGTAAAAGTGGATGATATAATTGTTAGCTTGCTGTCTCCTGAACATTCTGGCTTTACTACAACATGGACCTGTTGATATATCAGTAGACAGTGTGGATGTAGGAAAAGGGGGAAGTTGAGGGCAAGTAATTCAGCAATACTTTACATGTAATGCTGGGCATACACCGTCAGATAAAATGAATGTCAAACTGACTGACATTTTATCTGACAGACTGACACCCAGGAGATATTGTTGGCATACACACATATATTATGGTGTATGGGCCACGATATCTGCGTTCCTCCCCTGGGGAGTAGACATTTCCAGTGGCGACTCCAGCGGAGGGGCTGCAGCACAGTTCAAAATTCAAATAGGGAAGCCACACCAACTGCCATCAACTGCTATTCCATACTGACTCACTGGCAGTTGGTGCGGTGACAGGGAATTCAGGGGGATATTTACTAAGCCTTGGATGGAGATAAAGTACAAGCCATCAACGCCTGTCATTTTCCAAAACCGAGCCTTTGACATGGCAGTTAGGAGCTGATTGGCTGTGACTTTATTTCCCTAAGGGGTCTATTTACTAAGCCTTGGATGGAGCTAAAGTACCAGCCAATCAGTTCCTAACTACCATGCCACTGGCTGGGTTTGAAAAATGACAGTTATGAGCTGATTGGCTGGTACATTGTCTCCATCCACTTTATCTCCATCCAAGGCTTAGTAAATAGATCCCATAGATTGTAAGCTCCACTGGGGCAGGGAATGATGTAAATGGCCAAATGTTCTCTGTAAAGTGCTGCGGAATACAGGTATGTGTGAGCTCAGGTAGATTCCTGGTAGGCCGCAATGTTTGTGGGGCCTGTATTGTGTGTTGTCATGTAGCCCCACCCCCCACATGACAGGCAGCCCACTACACTCAGCACACTGCATTGTCATCATTCATTCTGTTATTCCATCTCTGCTGTACAGCAACTCTGCCATCCAGTGATGCTGCCATGGCTACACGGCATGTTATACCTCGTGTGGTGCCCATGTTGGGCCACTTCTACGAAATTTTACAGGGCCACTATTAGTTCCCAATCCGCCCCGGATCTCAGACACAATTGCTGAAAAAGATGCAAGGAAGGCTGCAATTGCATACAATCAGATCCTATGAGGAGCGATCCCGCCCCCCTCAACAGACCCCACCCCCTCATCAGACCGCACCCTTATTAGGGCTGCATTCATAAATTTCCCAGGCTGGTTTTCCATCCCAATCCGCCTCTGTGTGAGCTATATAAATAACTGGTGGTAATGATAATAATAATAAATTACTTTTCCCAGGTAGATACTGCTGTATGCAGCCACCAGGTGGAGAGTCCTGCTGTGATGACCGATCAGCAGTGATTGGCAGCACGGCAGACACTGGGGGAGGGTGCAGGTATGTAGAAGGGCCATCAGAGATTCCTCTGTAATTGTCTGCTGCTAGAAGATTATCTTCCAGCAGCCAGTGCTCTGCACTTCTGACTGGTCGCATTGTTTGAAAATGATGCGACTATGCCAGGCAATTGGTTAAAGACACTTTTGACAGTTCCTAACAGAAAGTAAGGTAGATAGTTATAATGAATAACTTTGGAAGTGACTTTTTTATCCTTGATAAATGGCAAATTAATGCATATGTGTATTTTACTTTATATTTGTATTTATGTATACTGGAACAAACGGGGCGGCACTCTCAGATTCAAACCGTGGAAAAAAACTTTAAACAGTGTACCAACGTTTCGGGGAATTTCCCCCCATCATCAGGTTAATCAGTGTACAGTGTGAAACACACATTTATACTCACCAGGTCCTCAGTTCCCGCACATCGCCTGCCGTGCGGGAATTGAGGACCTGGTGAGCATAAATGTTTGTTTCACACTGTACACTGATTAACCTGATGATGGGGTGAAATTTCCCGAAACGTTGTTAAACTGTTTAAAGTTTTTTCTCCACGGTTTGAATCTGAGATTGCCGCCCCGTTTGTTCCAGGATATGTTTGGGTTTCACTCCCTGGGAAGGCACATCAGTCAGCTATCTGATAGTGAGGGTGACGATGCCCGCAGTGAGTGTCGGGTCTTGGACTTGTTGGCTATTTATGTATACTTAAATATTTTATTGCGCAAGTCATGCATACTTGATATAATGACAGCTACCAAAGATAGGAATGAAAGTGCAGTGAGTCAGTGCATTTCTGCACGTAGGAAGTCAGTGTGAGAATTCTCCTGATCTCCTGATCAGACAGCGGTTTACATGTTAGCAAATCATTGTGATTCAAAGCATTTTATAATCTGGTCTGATTTTTCTTGCAGTTGGCATAAAATGAGCCTGTTCAATGTAATTTATTAGAGACATTTGGATGTGCTGGCAAATTGTAGGTAAAGGAAGGGCAGAACCACTGAGAAACCCACCAATAGGTTAAAATATAACGAAATCGACAGGATTTCAGTGAATCTGCCACTAAATTTAGGGGCAAATTTGCTATAATCTTGCCGGTTCTGTAATCTCGAACCCTATTACATAATCCACAGAGTCTACATAGTCACTGAGTAATACCTCTTTCACACTGAGCCTCTGACCAGGGATATTGCCAGTGCTTGTGTAAAAGTGTATTTGGCAACTCAGCACTAGCCAACCTCATTTCCATCCCGTGTGTGTGTGTGTGTGTGTGTGTGTGTGTGTGTGTGTGTGTGTGTGTGTATATATATATATATATATATATATATATACATACAGTGCATCCGGAAAGCATTCACAGCGGCGTCACCTTTTCCACATTTTGTTATGTTACTGCCTTATTCCTAAATGGAATAAATTCATTTTTCCCTCAAAATTCTACACACAATACCCCATAATGACAACGTGAACATTTTTTTTTTAGATTTTTGCAAATTATTAAAAATAAAATACTAAGAAATCACATGTACATAAGTATTCACAGCATTTGCCATGAAGCTTAACATAGAGCTCAGGTGCATCCTGTTTCCACTGATCATCCTTGAGATGTTCCTACAGTTTAATTGTAGTTTACCTGTGGTAAACTCAGTTAATTGGACATGATTTTTAAAGGCACACACCTGTCTATATAAGGTCCCACACTTGACAGTGCATGTCTGA